>NC_056615.1:21055085-21180085 GCF_018340385.1 Cyprinus carpio
ACTCCAAACTTTAAGTGGATTAACTTTAACAGCTCTGCAAATTTTGAACCTCACTCCCCCATTTCGTTTTGTATAAAATAAAATAAAACAAAAAGTAATAACACTACTAATACACTAGGATTAATACTGTATAGTTTGGCATTTCGTTTTGTGGAGGAGTTTAGATGCATTATGAACCTTAACACACAACACTCATTTAATTGCTACAAACTAACTTTGACAGAATTAACTACGATGCAAGATATCATGCCTAGCCGTCTACCATCTGACTGACCTTGCTGAAAGAATAGCAAGTCAACTATGCTGGCAAACCATATCTTGGCTTGCGACTGGCATGCTGGTTTACCGCAGGAGGTCAATCTCTCTCTAAGCCATACGCTTTAAGAAGAACACTCATGATTGGTTGACGAGAATCATACCGACGGCCTGCCAAGTTTATTAGCAGGTACCACAAGATACAGCTTATTTAGGAATTCATGAATGCAACTACAGCCAAGCTAAGCGTACACCCTAGAAAAGCCAACTTAACAAATTTTTTGCGCCCTTTTCAAAGCTTAAAAGCTTCAGGTCTCATTCATTGTAATTGCATGAAATACTCAGAAAAAGAAACTACATGTCTATTCTGTAATCACCAATGCTATGCAAGAAATTTCAGGGTTGTCACTGTCAGGATTTAACAACACTTAGAAATGGACCATGAGCATCTGTAGCAGTTTTGGGTGTGAGTGTCAAGAACTGTTTCTGCTGAAGTCTGGCATTTGAGCGGGGTGACCATTGAGGGCCGTATGTTCAAGGTGTTAAAACACAGATGCATGAGGCTACACCAACCATTTCTACAATTAAGGTCTTCACAGGGTTTCCCGGGTTTGATAGATTTCAAGTCTACTGCAAGCTACTTTCACGCCAGAGCCAGGGCGCAGATCTCTGAACATGGAGATCATGCGGATGTTTTACACTTTTTTTGAGTTCAATTACAACCCGTCTCATATTTCAACAGGTCTTTTTGTGCTCTTTTCATTTGCACTCATCAATGCAGGTATAATTAGCTTATGACTGTAGCTACAAGACAATGACTAGAGGTTAACCCAACACAACGCAAACAGCCTGTCTAACTAAAATATGTCTAACTAAATAGTTTCAGAAAAATCATCCCAAGAACTATGCATGAATAATGTTTTGAGACCAGATAACATTTTATCAGTGTTATTGGAAGAACATTTGTTGTAAACCTTACCAAAACGTTCTGAAAATGTTCTGTTAGCTTAAAAATAGAATTTAATATGCATCAAAAAGCTTTAGTCAGCATATTATCTCGCTAGATTAACTGCTCTTCTCGATATTTACCATGTGATGCTGCATTGTGTAAACCCTATAAAACCGTATTGCTGAACTTACCCCTGCACCCCTGACCTTCACTTCAATATACTGTATATCTGTCATGTCTGCAATATAATTTATTAAGTACAAATAGCAAATTATGAATAACCCAGAACTTATACTTTTGAGTTCCATTAAATAATAAGATTAATTATTATTTCTTTCATATAATTGTATTTAATTTCTTAGATATTTTCCATAATATATTTATATATTTTTATTTCATATGGGATATGTATGTATACAGCAATATAGTAATGAAAAAAACTAAACAAAACAAAAAAAACATTTCAAGTCACTTTTTATATCATCTGGACTTCAGTAAAACATATTCAAAGGGATTTTTTGAAATATTTGATATATTTTGGATTTAATGAGTTGGATCTTCCAGGATAACGTTGCCCTATTATGGTACAAAAAAAAAATCAAAAATATGCTGCATATATATAATATATATATATATATATATATAATAAAATCCTTTTATGTAATCCTGAAGACTTTTTGCTAAGGTGTTTCAGGTTGTGTTTGACCAGGGGCTGGAGCTAAACACTGCAGGATGGTGGTCTTTCAGGAACAGTGTTGGCACACCCTAATATCAGTGTTTACATGCAAATATTAACATTTGCACAAAACGTACTCTAACTCAAAATAAAGAGAAAGGAACAGGGAACTAGGTACTAAGGGCCCCCCCCCCCCTATACACATTCTACACAGAGGGATACCCCCCCCCCTATCGGTATGCAGTTTCTACTGAGGGGGATCCCCTCCCCTTGATGCATTTCACAATCCCCCTCTACCCCCCACCCCACTCCTTGGAGAGCTTTTTTATCAAGGGGGTCCCCCCTTCTCTAGACTGGATTCCTACAGTACATCCCCTCCAACCCCACTCCCCATACATCACAAAGGGGGGGGAACGCCAAACAACCCCCCCCCACCCCCCACACACACACACACACACTCCATACCCCTGTGGTGCACGTTGCCTGTTTAAGGGTTAAACATTAAAAATGACAGTTTCAATTTGTCAATCACTTAAAAGACATCAAGTAAAAATAAAATAAGATCTCAAGAACTTAATGGAGGCGAGCCATTAGTAAGATCAAATTTTAGAGTAAACGAGATTAATTAAAGCACGTTCTCAAAACATTTGGCAGAAACTCTTATTGCGATTAAGTATTCAATAATTTATTACATTTGCATTTATTCATATACAAATCCATTTGGTGTTTGCCAGTAATTGTAGTGTATGTTAGTACCACAAACTGACTCAACATTTCTGTGTGGGTGCTGGTCATTAGAAATTGATCATTAACTATACTGTATGATTCAAAAATACTTGTGACAAAAGCAGCAAAAAATACAGTTACAATAAAGGATTTACAATGAAAGAACACAGGGCCAGGTTTCTTCATCAGAACCGATTTGGAGAAATTTAGCAGTACATCACTTGCTCCACCAATGGATCCTCTGCAGTGAATGGATGCCGTCAGAAACAAGAGCCCAAACAACAACAATCCACAAGTAATACACACGACTCCAGTCATATCATTAACATCTTACGAAGCCTAACAGAAGCCTATCTGTACTCTTTACTCCACTACATATTGTAATGAGTGTTGCAATTACACATTACATTTTGCATGGCGCCTATTTTTCCTGCAGCAGTTTTTTTATGCTCTACAAAATAAGTGATATTGCAAACTACAGGGCACTGAATGTACTATATCTTGCTGAGTTTTGTCCTAACTCAACCAAACTTGTCAACAAGGCTTCTTTTACTTGTGAATGCGAGTTCCCTTAGCAACAGCAAGGAGGCCGAAACCAGCATCACCCAGTACAAGGCTTTTTTTTTTTTTGAAGTAGTATTCTTCTCTGTTGTCACGGTGGTCTGGTTTGTGTCTCCCTGGGTGGCCACTAGAGGTCTCACTTCCCCTTAGTGTCACCCCCTTTCAGAACTACATTCCCACTAGCCTTATCTGTTCATCACTGTTCATTGTATTCAGCTGTCACCACTTACATTGTTTGCACCTGTGTATAAATACCTGGTTGTTCTGTCATTGTTACGGAGTCCTTGTTGCATGTCACCCTGCTTTTTTCCTGGTCCCCTAGTGGATGTTTCGTGTTTCGTGTTTTTGGACTGTTTATGTTTGGTTTTTGACCCTCTGCCTGGACTGTTTATGATTTTGGATTACCCTTTAATAAACACTGCATTTGGATCTACCTGTCTGTGGTGCGTGTCGTGACAGAAGGACTCCGTCATGCCTAGATCCAGCGGTTGTGTGGGATTTCGAATCCGTTCCCCAGCCACCATGGAGGAACGGAGGGGGAGACTCCGGGAACTTAACCACCCTTCGTCAAAGGGGGAGTGAGGTGGGTGGCCTGGCGCAATTGTTTTGGACCATGGCGGTCGGGTTGTTGGGTTATAATGATGCAGCACTGAAGGACTTTTTTTAACAATTGTCTGGATGACCCTTTGCCTCAATGGAGATGAAGGGGCTGGAGATCCTAGACTTTTGGGGGTTTACCCATTACCTGCGCCATCGTGCTCAATGGGATACTTCGACCCCCGCACCTGTGTCTCCAAGAAGAGAGGGCCGCCAGCCCAGCGCCACAGCACAAGATGGCCGCCAGACAGCGCCCCGCCACCACAAGATGGCCGCCAGCCCAGCGCCACAGCACAAGATGTTTTTTTTTTTTTTCCCGCCAGCCCAGCGCCACAGCCCAAGATGGGCCGCGGAGACAGTATTAAGTTACTTTTCCAAAAAGATGTGCCCAGATCCCAGAGTTTCCACAGGAGTGTTCACATCACGGCACGGAAACGCTGAGCCAGCGCCAATGCCCAAGATGGCCACCAGTTCAGCACCACAGCACAAGAATGGCCGCCCACCCTCACAAGCGCAAAATGGCCACCAGCCCAGATGCCACCAGCACCAAGAGATGGCAGCGCCCAGCACCAATGCCGCCACCCAGCGCCACAGCACAGATGGCCGCCAGCCCACACACCACAAAGCACGAGATGACCGCCAGCCCACACCACTTCCAAGATGTTCGAATCTACAACCTGTGGTTGGCAGACAAAGTGGTTGACTCAACGCCTGAGTTCTTCCGTCAAGGAGCCACCGGCACGCCATCAGAGAGGCCGCAGGAGGAGGAGACATTGCGTCAGCCGTTCCTCAAAGCCCGAGGACGTTCCCGAGCAGGCCGCTGCCGTCCAGGAGGACGTTTCCCGAGCAGCGGCCGCTGCCCGTCCGGAGGACGTTCCCGGAGCAGGCCGCTTCCCGTCCAGGGCCTGGACGTTCCCGCAGTCCGCTGCCTTCCGGAAGGACGTTCCCGAGCAGTCCACCTGCTCGTCCAGTGGACCCGTGTCCAAGGGTTCCCGAGAAGGACGCTGCCTGATCCGCAGCGCGGTGCCCGATGCCGTTCTGGGGTAATCCGAGGCGACGTGCCGAGGTTGTTCTGAGGGTCGGGGGCGGTGCCCGATGCCGGTTCCCGTGGCCGCAGGCCGTGCCCGATGCCGTTCCGGAGGTCGAGGCGGTGCCCGATGCGGTTTCCGTAGGTCTAGGCGGTGACCGATGCTGTTTCCGTAGCTCCGATGCGGTTCCCGATGTGTGTTCCGGAGGTCGAGGCGGTGCCGATGCTGTTCCGGAGGTCGAGGGCGTGCCCGATGCCGTTACCGTAGGCCGATGCGGTGCCCGATTTGTTTTTACCGGAGCGCCGAGGCTGTTCCCGATGTTGTTTCCGGAGGTCGATGCGGTGCCCTATGCGTTTCTGGAGTAGGTCGTAGGCGGTGCCCGGAGGCTGTGCCCGGATGCCGATGTCTGTGCCCCCGATTGCCGAGGCTGTGCCCAATGCCGAGTCGGTGCCCGAGGCTGGTCCCTGGAGCCGAGGGCGGTGCCCGAGGCTGTTTCCTGAGGTCGAGGCGGTGCCCATTGCGGTGTCTGGAGGTCGAGTCGGTTCCCAGGCTGTCCCGGATGCGTGTGGCTGTTCCCAATGCCGAGGCTGTGCCCGAGATGGGTTTCCGGATAACCGAGGCGTGCCTCCGAGAAGGTTCCGGGAGTCCGAGGCGGTGCCGCGGATGTTTCCCCGATGCCGAGGGTCGGTGCCGCGAGATGGTGTTCCTACAGGCCGTGAGCGGTGCCCGATCCTATTCCGCGGAGGCCGATGCGTGTTCCGAGATGTTTTCGGGGAGGCCAAGTCGGTGGCCGATGCTGTTCCGAAGGCCGAGGCGGTTTCCAGATGCTGTTTCGCGGAGGCGAGTCGGTGTCCGAGGCGGTGCCCAAGATGAGCTCCGAGAGGCCGAGGTGGGTGTCGCGAGGCGGATGGCCGATGTTGTTTGCCAGACCGAGGCTGGGCCCGATGCTGTTTCCGGAGGCCGAGGCGGTGCCCGAGAATGGTTCCCGTAGGGCCTAGGCGGTGTCCCGTGGTGGTGCCCGAGATGGTTCCGGGGAACGAGGCTGTGTCCGATGCGTTGACCCGAGATGGTCCCGGAGGCCCGAGGGGGGGGGGCCGGGCCCGAGATGGTTTCCGGATGCCGATGCGGTGCCCCTATGTGTCAGGCCCGGGCTATGCCCTGTTCCAGGGTTAGCGTTCCCGATGCCGGTGTCCTTGTCCCCCATGCCATGTTGTTCCTGAGGGCCCCTTGCCCAGGGCGGTGCCCGAGGCCCGATGTCCATTCCCGAGGTCGTTCCCGAGGCGGTGCCACGAAACCCTAGTTTTCTGTTCCCAGTGTCGAAACCCTTGTCCCAAGTCCGTTCCCTAATCGGGCGGTGCCCTTGTCCAATTCCTTGCCCGAGGCGGTGTCCAATACCGGGACCTGGCCATCGCCACAATCTGCTCCTCACTGGCTCCCCGAATGGCGAGGTTTCTTTTCGGGTCAACTCAAAATGGCGAATTCCTCCCTGGCCGTCTGCACAACGATAATGGACGGATCCCACCGTGGCCACCTGAACTGCCTGGCCCCTCGTGGTCCCCTGAACTTTTGGGACCACCTTGGCCACAATGAACTGGCCTGGGTCCCTCGTGGTCCCCTTAACTTTCGGGTCCACCATGGCCCCCCTGATCTGACCGAGCCACCTGGGCTGCCAGGGAGCCCATCGCTTGTGCCGGTCCCAGTTTCCCTAACACGGGCTCGGCCCGCCGTCCCTCCCCCTGTTCTGCCGCCACCAGTCCACCTCCCGCCTGGTCTCTTTGTTTGTGTTTGTTTTGTTCTGAAGGAGCATCTGAAGCTGCTCCTTAGAGGGGGGGTAAGTGTCACGATGTCTGGTTTTGTGTCTCCCTGGGTGGCCACTTAGAGGTCTCACTTCCCCTTATTGTCACCCCCCTTCAGAACTACATTTCCCACTATAGCCTATCTGTTCATCACTGTTCATTGTAATCTCATACTGTCACCCACTTACATTGTCACTTTGCACCTGTGTATAAATACCCTGGTTGTTCTGTCATGTTACGGAGTCCCCTTGTTGCATGTCACCCCCTGTCTTTTTCCTGGTTCCCTAGTGGATGTTCGTGTTTCGTGTTTTTGGACTGTTTATGTTTGGTTTTGACCCCTGCCTGATGACTGTTTATGATTTTTTGGATTACCCTTTAATAAACACCTGCATTTGGATCTACCTGTCTGTGTGCGTGTCGTGACACCTGTATTCTTATCTGGCTATTATTGTAAAAGTTCAATAAACACAAAAGCAAAAATAATATTAAATAATAATAAATGCAAGGCAAGTTTTATGTATATAGCACATTTCGTACACAATGAATTCAACAGTGCTTTACATAAAATAAAGTAAATAGTCATGAAAACAAATCACAAAAATAAAAACACTGAATTTAACTTTGAAAATTATTAAAAATGCTTTCAAATGAATTTAAGACAGTTTTAAAAATAGAAAATGATTTACATAAACTACAGTGCAATCAGTTCGGACAGCGCTCATTCAATAAATGCCCAGCTAAACAGATGAGTTTTGAGGTCTAGATTTAAAAAGTGGCTAAGTTTAAGCACATCTGAGCTCTTCTGGAAGCTGATTCCAACTGCGGTGGCGGTATAATAATAAAAAGTGGACTCCCTCTTGTTTTGTGTGAACCCTTGGTATTTGCTAACTGACTCGATCCGAATGATCTGAGTTGTCTCGTTAGGTTTATTTGCAGTGAGCATATCTGCAATATATTTCGGTCCTAGGTCATGAGTGATTTATAAATGAGTAAAGTACTTAATACCCCCTTCTTTTTAAATCAATCCTAAATGTAACTGGAAGCCAGTGTAGGACCATGAGGACTGGTAGTGATATTGCTCCGATTTGCTGGTTCTAGTTCAGAATCATGGCAGCAACATTCTGGAAGAGCTGCAACGTCTAATGGTTTCTTGGGAAGGCCGATGAGGAGACCATTGACAAAGTCCACCGCTGCTGGTGAACTAAAGGTGTGGCGTCTGTGACGAGGACTGTGCCCGAGTCCCGAGGCGGTGCACGATGTGGTTCCGGAGGGGGACAGAGGCGGTGCACGATGCAGGTTTTCCGGAGGCCGAGGCGGTGCCCGAGGCGGTTCCGGAGGCCGAGGCGGAGGCGGTTGCCCGATGCTGTTCGGAGGCCGAGGCGGTGCCCGATGTTGTTCCGGAGGTCGAGGACAGGTGCCAGATGCGCGTTTGGAGGTCGAGGCGGTGCCGCGAGGCTGTGCCCGATGACGCGGCTGTGGCCCAATGCCGAGGCGACGGTCCCGAGGCGGTTCCGGAGGCCGAGGCGTGTGCCACGATGTTGTTCAGAGAGGTCGAGGCGGTGGGACCGATGCTGTTAAGCAGGTCGAGGCCGGTGACCGAATGCTGTGCCCGATGCGCAGGCTGTGCCCAATGCCGAGGCTGTGCCCAATGCCGAGGCTGTGCCCGATGCCGAGGCGGTGCACGATGTGGTTCCGGAGACAGAGGCGGTGCACGATGTGTGTTCCGGAGACCGAACGGCGGTGCCCGAGATGGTTCCGGAGGCCGAGGCGGTGGCCGAGATGGTCCTGGAGGCCCGAGGCAGTGTCCGAGGCGGTGCCCGATGATGGTTCCGGAGGCCGAGGCTGGTGCCCGATGACTATTCCGGGAGGCCGATGCGGGTGCCGAGATGAGTTCCGGAGGGCCGAGGCGGTTGCGGATGCTGTTGTCCGGAGGCCGAGGCGGGGCCCGATGCTGTTCGGAGGCGAGGCGGTGTCCGAGGCGGTGCCCGAGATGGTTCCGGAGGCCGAGGTGGTGTCCGGGCGGTGCCCGAGATGGCTCCGGAGTCGAGGTGGTGTGTCCGAGGCGGTGGCGATGTTTGTTACCAGCGACCGAGGCGGGGCCACGATGCTGTTCCGGAGGCCGAGGCGGTGCCCGAGATTGTTTTCCGGAGGCCGAGCGGCGGTCCCGAGGTTGGTGCCCGAGGATGGTTCCGGGGAACGAGGCGGTGTCCGAGGTGTGCCCGAGATGGTTCGGCAGTCCGAGACGGTGCCCGAGATGGTTCCGGAGGCCGAGGCGGTTCCCCATGCGCAGGCCGATGCGATCGCCCGTGTCCAGGCCCATTCCACGAGGCGTTGTCCTTGTCCATGCCGTTCCTGAGAGCCGCTCCCAGGGCGGTGCCCGAGCCCGATGTCATGCCCGAGGTCGTTCCCGAGGCGACCCGTGACCGAACACCGAGGTCCGTTCCCCGAGGCGGTGCACGAACCCGAGGTCGTGTCCCGAGGCAGGAAAACCCCGTGCCAAGGCCGTTCCCGAGGCGGTGCCCTTGTCCAAGGACGTTCCCGAGGCGGTGTCCAATGCCGTGACCTGGCCCATCGCCACATCTGCTCCTCACTGGCTCCCCGAATGGCAGGTTTTCCGTTCGGGCCACTCAAATTGGCGCATTCCTCCCTGGCGTCTGCACAACGAGAATGGACTGACCTGATCACCGTGGCACACCTGAAACTGCCTGGCCCCTAGTGGTCCCCTGAAACTTTTGGGTCCACCATGGCCACCTGACCTGCCTGGTCCCTCGTGGTCACATGAAACTTTCGGGTCCACCATGGCCCCATGATACTGAACCGAGCCACCTGGGCTGCCAGGGGAGCCATCGCTGCGGTCCCAGTTTCCATACACGGGCCTGGGCCCGCCGTCCCGTCCCCCTGTTTCTGCCTCCACCAGTCACCACCTCCCTCCTGGTTCTCTTTGTTTTGTGTTTGTTTGTTCTGAGGAAGCATCTGGAAGCTTGCTCTAGAGGGGGTGTAGGTGTCACGGTGTCTGGTTTTGTGTCTCCCTGCGGTGGCCACTAGAGGTCTCACCTTCCCCTTTAGTGTCACACACCCTTTCAGGAAATACATTTCCCACTAGCCTTATCTCGTTCATCACTGTTCCATGTATTCAGCTGTCACCAAAAGACTTACATTGTTTGCACCTGTGTATAAATTAACCTGGTTGGTTCTGTCAGTGTTAACGGAAAGTACTAGTTGCATGTCACCCTGCGTTTTCCTGAGGTTTCCCTAGTGGGAAATGTTACGGGTTTCGTGTTTTGGGACTGTTTTATGTTTGGTTTTGACCCCTGACCTGGACTGTTTATGATTTTGGATTAGACCCTTTAATAAACACTGCATGGGTTTCTACATGTCCTGTGTGCGGGTCCGTGACACCTGTATTCCTGCTCTGGCTCTTATTGTAAAAGTTCCATAAACACAAAGCCAAATAATAATAATACTATAATAATAATAATAAAAGGCAAGGCAAGTTTATTGATATAGCACATTTCTGTAAACACAAGGTAATTCAAAGGTGCCTTTTACTATAAAAATAAATTAAAAGTATTCATGAAAAACAAAGCCACAAACATAAAACCAGGAATTTAACTTTGCAAAGTATTTAAAATTGGATTTCAAATGAATTTAAGACAGTTAAAAATAGGAAAATGATTTTTACATAAAATACAGTGGCAAATCATTTTCGGGACAGCGCTCATTAAGTAAATGCACAGCTAAAAGGCTGATGTTGAGTCTAGATTTAAAGGTGGCCTAAGTTTTTAGCACATCTGATCTCTTATGGAATCTGATGTCAACTGTTGGGCGGCATAATATAAAAAGTGTACTCCCTTGTTTTGTGTGAACCCTTGGTATTTATAATGGACTCCGATCCGAATGATCTGAGTGTGTCTGTATGTTTATTTTCAGTGAGCCAAATATCCCAATATAATTTCGGTCCTAGTCCATTTGATTGATTCTATAATGAGTACACATAGCTTAATAACTGAAAATCAATCCTTAAATGTAATCGGAAGCCAGTGTATATGACGTGATGAACTGGTGTGATATGCTCCAGATTTTCTGGTTGTCTGGTCAGAATCCTGGCAGCAACTTCTGGAAGGCTGCAACTGTCCTATGGTGGCTTGTGAGAAGGCCGACGATGAGGAGAACATTCCAAAATTTCCCCCTGCTGTTGATAAAGGCCGTTAACACAGTGTCTCCAAGTCTTGACTGGACAACAAAAACATTAAATGCGTGCAATTTTTTTCTTAGTATGAGTGAGTATGCTTGAATTTTCATTACTGATTTGACAGGACTACTGACACTAAGGTCTGTCTCCAGAAATAACACCAAGATTCCTGACTTTATTTTCGGTTTGTTTGACCCCTAGACTCAATGTATCGTATTCACATTGAAAACTTCCCAATGCAAATGACTTCATAGGTTAACTTTGGCGATTAAGGTATGTTAACTCTGGGTATCATAAGATAGCGTGATAGGCATTGGTCTTTTCATTAGTTGACTTAACGGGAGATATATAGGTTAAAAACAGAGCAGTGCAAGAATTGAGCCTTGTGGGACTTTGCATGTCATCCATGTAGTTAGTATTGTTCAGCTGATAAACAACTACCTTTTCTATAATTTTGATATAAAAAGGGAGGATTAGATATGAGGTCTATCCCGTGCTTAAAGGTGTTCGAATTCAAGATTGTCGTTTTCAGAAGTGGCTTAAACAACTGCAGTTTCAGGGAGTTTGGAAAAGTTCCAGGAAAAGAATAGGAAGTGAGGTGTTCACCATTCTTAGAGATTATGTTCAAACAGTTAAGCACCACTTTGACAAAAAAGATTGGGGGAAGTGTGTACAAGAAGTGAGAGGTTGATGTGATGTTTAGGTGCTGTACATGTCTTCCAAAATTTTGCTATCAATTGCCTGCAAAAATAGACCTAGTAATCTTTTTGATATTGCGGCCGAATCTGTCTGACCTCTGTATAACTTGAGGATGTGCTAATCCCCTTCCTGATATTAATGATCTTCTCAGAAAAGAAGGAAGCAAACTCATTTTGCATTGCATTTGCTGAACTGAGAGCATTTCACTGGGAATCTGACTAAGGGGTTTGTCAGTCTCTCAACAGTAGCAAAAAGAAGTGCGAGTGTGTGTTTAAGTTACTGTTTATAAGGTTTGAGAAGAAAACTCTGTCTAGCTGTGGCTAGTTCCCACATTGAAAGCATGAAGGCTGTCTTTATAGATGCTATAGTGAATTTCATTTCGTCTTCCACCACATTCCGCTCAGCTTTTTTTTGCATTGTCTTTTGTCATACTCTGTACTTCTGTTGAATTTCCCCAAGATGATTTCTGTCCTTGCTTTTGTTTTTTACTGACTATTACAGGAGCAATATCATCAACAGAGTCTGCAGAAATGCTTGGTGTTAGAGATATAGCCTTCATAAATAGCACACTAGTGTTCTCGTTAATGCATCTCTTTCTGACAGAGACAGAACTAGATTCAGTGGTAGCAGAGATCAATATATCAAAGAAAATACCAGAAGTGATCAGATAGTGCTACGTCCTTAATAACAATGGATGAAATGTTTAGGACCCCTACTGATGATTAAATCCTAGAGGTGTGTCCACCTTTGTGTGTGGGTCCATGCACATGCTGAATCAGGTCAAAAGTGTTTAAAACAGTTATCATTTCTTTTGTAGTTTTGTTTTTTTGCATTATCTATGTGAATATTAAAATCCCCTGCAATAGCAAAACAGTCAAACTCTGAGGAAATTATTGATAACATTTCCTGTGACCTCTTCAACAAAGGCTGGAGGAGTATTTTGGAAGCCTGTAAATAATGATAAACAGAATGCGTGGAGCACCTTTCAGCACAATCCCTAGATATTCAAAAGACAAGTACTGACCAAATGACACTTGCTTAAATTCATAGACATCTTTAAACAGCAGCAGGCCGTTACACTGCCACATGCTCCTAGACAGTCCTGCAAACACTCCATAAAAATAAAAGTAGGAGGGGCTTGCTTCTTATGGGGTAGTTGGCATGAGCGTGTGTCTTTAGCCATGTTTTGTTTAGAAAATAAAATCAGATTGTTTGTGGGTATTAAGTCATGATTAGAAAGTATTCTATATTCTTAGTGACAAACCTGTTTTTTAAAAATGCTAAGCTTATGGAGTGCTGTTGGTCTTTACAGCCATCTAGTTAGTGTATGGCCGCAGCTTAGATGAGTTAGACTTTCTATACACATGATTTGTCTAAAACCGAAATAGAGAAAGAACAAGGACCACTAGGTTCCCGCTGGTTCTGTAAACATGTTTGTGAATGCGCTGCCTATTATACCGGGAACACAACAATAAAGTCTCGAGATGCTGTTATTCAGTTTGGGTTTTGGTGCACTACAGCAGATGGCAGTGATTTGGGCCCTGGGTTGTGGCAGCGGTCGGAGAGCTCCCACAGGAGCAGATGCCCACAGGGTTGTTTGTTGAGCGTGTTCACGGGGGGGCTGACGATATTTTGCTGACTGGACGTGTTTTCTGGTCGACCAATAACCAGAAGATAAACACAGGTCAGCAAGCGTCGACGTCAACTGTCCCAGCAGTCACACTCAAACAGCCTCGGAAGAGAAGACACTGCGAATAAAGTCGTAAAGTTTTGTTATTTTTGGACCAAATAATGTATTTTCGACGCTTTCAAAACTGTTCTCGTAACGGACCCTCTGAGGTCACCTGGATCAATTGATTGAGGTTATATCCACTTGCTGGAAATGGACAGTATACCGTACGAGCCATTTCAATGAGAGGGACAGAAAGCTGCTCGGATAAATCTATACACTATCTTAAACTGTTTCGCACGAAGGATGAAACCGGGTCCTACGGGTTTGGAACGACATGAGGTGGGTCATCAAGACATACTTTATTTTCGGTGAAAATAACCTTTGTAATGAGGATTTGTTTCCTTACAGGACATGCATGCATTCCACGTTACAAGATGTTAATTGATAAACTTTAGTCGTGTGGATTTTGAATGAAGATTATTGTGATGTTTTTATAGTGAAACAGCTGTTTTTGACTCTCACCATTCTGGTTGCATGGCACCCATTCCACTGCAGAGGATCCATTTTACGCAGAGCAAGTGAATTGAATTAAATTTCTTCAGTTGAAGAAACAAAACTCTTGGATGGTCTGAGGGTAAGTACAGTTTCACCAAAGTTTTTGTTTTTGGCTGACATGAACTTTTCATTAAAAAAAAAAAAAAGAAGAAGAAAAAGAACAATTAATTGTCTATGATAATCAGCATTATTGCACAAAATCAGCTGAACCCAGAACATTCCTCAAATGATAGTGGCTTCTATTAATACTGCACAGTATTGAACACCTCAGAGTTTCCATAATAACCATTGTATATTTAGGTTTGCAGATGGCAATCTCTATCACAACAAGGTTAAACCGATTTTTAATCTTAACGCTGTACACTACAGTGTCTTGTCTCCAACCCACAGCAATTGCTGGATGACAGCGTGGAGTTAATTATCTCCAACAAGCCAAGACGGACTTTAGGAAGATCATTTCTGAAACCTTGAGTTTTGTCTTTCTTACCCAAAACGACGCAGGGACTCCTCACGGATTCTTGCACCTGATGAGGTCAAACATACCGTTTCAGTTAAAAAACAACACGCAATTTGATCTGGGATGGTATAAAAGTCTATGCCACCAGAGCATCCAGAGCACGGCCATTTTTTTTTACTTTGGAGGCCATTTTTTTTTTTCAGGATGCCGGATGGCACGCTCCAAAATGCAGCGGGCACGAGAGTGGACTCGTTATAATGAGTTTCCTCTGCGCTCTGCGGGTTTAAAAATGGGGGAGGAGCCAGGTCTCAGGGGGTCAGCCGGTAGCACTGTCGCCTGCAGGTTATAATTTATCAAAACAAAGTGTTACGGTTTCTAATTTTAATATTGTCTTAAACTCACCAAGAAACCAGCCATCAAGTAACTGCGCCTGCATTTGTCTGTTCCCTACCCTGCTAGTGTGTCAAGATATAAAGAATCATGTGTTGAACCACGGCCAGGTTTGAGGGTCCTCATAAGCAATGCTTCTAAAAATCAAAAAATTTTCGAAATAGCACAGAGTGCTGTCAGCCGATTACATTTGGGACCTTACAAATTGCGTTTTAATTTCTGTGCACTGTAGGGGACCTCTAACCATGTATACCATTTAAAACGAAGTATATGGCACAGGGACGGCTGCTGATATACACCTATAGGGTGAGATAGAGAATATGTACCTACTCAACTCATTTATAGAAAAATTGACATTTGCCTTGCTAAAATATGGAACCCCAGATTGGTAAGGACTGCTCCGGCGTGACACAAATACCGTCTCTGGTTTGATTATTGTTGTCCATAACAAAGGCCAATAAACCTCTGCAGCGGTGTGTAAAAACAAAGCTAAAATAATGAATTAAAGCTCAGAGATTCTGTGAAAGTGCCATTATTCGCTTCATGCAACGGGCTTAAGGGAAAATATTTCTTTTTCACTGCTCGCAATAAAGCTGATTGGTTCACATGTAGCGCGTCATGTCCTACTCCTGTGATACGTTGTGGACATGTGAATGATGAATGCGGGGACCCGAGTGAGCCTCAGATCGATTAAACCACTGTGGGATATTTAACTACTTCATTTAAATGTCAGTTTGGTTATGATTCTTATTCTCCTCCAGAAAGTTGTCCCAGATTGTGCGTAAAAAGTTTGCTTAAAAGCAAAACACATAATGGGCCGTAAAAAGCCCAAGTGAGAAAATGTACATGAAGGCAATCATCAGGATTGTTAACCTCACAAAGGTGTGAAAAGAGCAATGGTGATAGTGCATGTAAACTACTCAGCTCATTTAGAAAAATTACAGTTTTGGTTTGTATTGTGTGCTTTGTAAAGACTATTTTAAAGCTCACATTGCTTATCCCGCAGCAACCAATTTTTATCTCATGTGAATGATGAATGCGGCGACCGAGTGAGCTTGTTCTGGGGATACATTTTTACTCTCTTAAGAGGGATTGAACACAGCTTGTATGCTTCACAAAGGTGTGAAAAGAATATATGTAAACAGCAGATTGTTGCAATTTGGATCACCATTGCACAACAATTGTTTCCAGAATTGATGAGGGAAACTCATGTACATGGTTTATAAAAGAGTATTTTTTAAGTATTTGGCGATTAATCCAGTTAGCTAAGCTCAGATATTAGTGGACCATCTGTGCCCAATTCAAACCAATAGAAAAAATGTTGCCGCTTATGAAAATGTTTTTGACATGCCATATGCCTGTTTAATTTTCATCTACACCTACTTAAATTCAGGCCGACTAAAATGCCCTAAAAAGCCCATCATAGAGTTGCAAAGAGGTGTGCCAAGGTTATGTGGGTGACAAAGTGTTTATGCACAGTTTAAAGTCACCATCAAAATGAACTATTTACTTTCTTAATTCACCGTTCCTGCACTTATATTATGCAAAAAAATGTAATCTTTCATTTAAATTATATAATAAAACTTATTTTTTTCTTAAAAATTAGTTGTTTTTGTTTAGATCCTCTTGCAAACCACCGGTCACTGTATAAAATGCACGTTTTCATCCATCAATCAATTCCAGATTAATAAAATGAAGTCCTTTGCCTACAGTTGGTCTCATTACAAATGAATATCCAGTTTCACTCACATTATAAAAGTTAAAAAAAATTGGCCCTTGCACAAGCCCCATTTCATGCTGAGAGATGAATCAAGCACAACTATCAGGAAAGTTTGTCAATGTTTTAAATATTAATGATTCAAACTCATGCTTTGGCAGTGAAATAAGGTGAAAAAAACATCTCAAAAGAAACAAGCCCCCACCCTGACAAATGTTTATTATCTTTAATTTTATATACACACTCCCACACACACACACACACAACACATACTAAAAACTCCAGACTAGATGTTGCATCAAAACGCCCCCCAGTCTCTCTGTTTGCCTGCTGGGATCTTCCTGCAGACCAGACATCCATACTATTTCATAATGTGCAAAAAAAGTCTTTCACGAGCTGCATAGGGATCGGGGACAACATGGAGCACCACCCTAATATAGGTGGTTAGCTGATGAAAAGCCTCTAATACGTTGGAAGCATTCATCTAGTAAAGCTTGGATAATGGTTCCTCAGTATTCGCCTTCTACTAGACGAACACGGAACAAACGAGCCAGAAGGACCCAATCCCTCAGAAAACTGGCCGCATCTTACAGTGCAACCTTCTGACCACAAACCCATCTCCTTGGGGGGAAAATACAATAGTAGAGATCCTGGTCAAGACTGTAGGCTGGCATCCCAACTTACCAATACTGTACCTACAGAAGAAAGTGATGTTACTGTGCTGGCGTATGTTGATTTACCACTGTAAAATTTCCCATGACTTGTGAATGACTGGGCATGGTTTTTACAAACTGTAAAAAAATGCCACAGCCTAAACAATCGGATTAAATGGTTTTAGTAAAATTCCCCTACTAATATACGAGTTGACTAGTATTGGAGAAACTAGATGTAATTAAACTAACATAGATATACCATGATTTTGGAAGAGAAAAAGACTGGTATCATTATCATTGTAATAACCTTAAATTGACCATTTCCAGAATGCCTCTAATTGTTAACCAATTTGATCGTTTTTTTGGTTTTGAAATAATGTTTCTTCTTAATTTTTTATTACTCTTCTCTTAAGTTTTTCTTCAGGTTTCAGTGTGTGGTACCAATAGAGGATGTTTAGTGTGCACTGGTGGTGCAAATGGCTGTGCTTGTATATATCGTGTTAATTATTTAAAAGACTTGTTGGTGATGCGGTTTCTGCATTTTCATTATGTGAGTTCTAATTTCACCCCCTGCATTTGGTGCGTCTACTCAGTGTATCTACAAAAGGACAAAACAAGATTTCAGTACTTCAGTAGGGCTGGATAGCTGTACATTATATCCGCTACAATGAAATTTACTGGTATGTAAACCGTAAACTAAGTAAAAACGGGAAAATTAAAAGTTCCTGGGAAAAACTGAACCTGAAAAAAAAAAAAAAAAAAATAATTAACCCAAGCTGAAAAATTATACAAACAAAATTAATACCAAATAAACTTAAAATTGCCTGATTTAAAATAACTAACTAAATTAAAATAATATAAATACAAATTATTGCAATGATATTAAAAAAGTAGGTAAATCCTATTAAAATGAAAAACATAAAAAATCCACTATTTAACCAACAATTTGGACTACACCTAATATAAAATAAAAAACCACAACACTTTAAAATTTAATACCCAAAATAAGAAACAAAATGAAACCATGTTAATAAAGGAGTTTAAAAAGAATGCCAAATGTAGTACACATCAATGACTTTAATAAAATATAATAAATAATACTAATAAGATAACAAACAATAACTAAACTGGCAACTCAGTGTAGGTATGGATTCTTGGTGATTTATCAGCCTATAGGTTGGATCGGTTTTTGGAGGTTGCAATACAACAAGGAACAGAAGGAAGAAGAGTAGGTATATACAACAATCTTAGAACAATGTCATGGAAAGGCAAGCAATGTCTACCATATGAGAGGTAATACAAGGGGGGGAGCCAGGCTATTGACAGACCCTTCTCTAGTGTTTGATTACCTCCAATGTTTTCCACACTGCTCGTATCCAGAAGTTTGTAGGGCAAGAGACGGGGGGCCTCACAATGGATCATGTTTGTTCAACGTAGGAGATTGCCGGTGCACATGATGCTACTTCAACGTTGTCACTGCGGCCAGAATGTCACCACCTACCATATATCGTTTTGTTTGCTATGATTTTCCTTGTGCATTCAAGGTATGGTTGAGGTTTTCAGCAATATCTATAATATACAGTAATGGCAAAGATTACAACAAAAGGGACACAGTGTTGCTTCATTACGGTCAAAAGTTTTTGCTTATTTTTCAATTTAAATTTTGTGGTTTTAAATGGTTCGCCATATGGGTTAACAGAAAAATTGTGTTTTGTAAAATCTTATATAACTGGCGTATCGTCCTCTTGTGAGTGTGCATCGTTTTTTTTAAAACAGATTGTGCTGTTCACTTAGGTCGGTTTTTAAAGTTTTTCGGTTATGGTAAACTTTCTTTTAATGAGTAAAACAATGTTACAGAGATTTCATGAAAAAACCGGTGCAAGGAATAATAGTGATATGAGAAAATGTGTGTTCTGTTTTCAGGTTGTTTCTGTAATGGGGGGTTGGATCAGACTATTGAGTGAGTAGACGTTTGTGCTTTGTGCTAAACCAGGAGAAAGTTATACTAGAAGGGAAAGTGGGGTAGGTTTGGGGGTAGTGGTTAAAGTGTGTGAGTCATGAGTTAATTTGGATGAAGGTGATGGCTGCATCTAGATGCCCATGAGAAGAGGAAAACACTAATATTAGGAAGAGATTCAAAAACAATTGCAGCGAGAGTGAAGCGGGGAAAATTATTTTCCATGTGTTTCTATGAGATATCTTCATCAGCTTAATGAAAACATGCGTGCACATAGATCACAATCAACCCTTAAGAATTGTATTGAAAACCAAAAAACACAACTGGGTTTCCATAATTACAGAGCGCATCATAAATGTAACACACACATGTTAAACGTTCCTGTTATTATATTATCAAGCCCCTTCTCTCATCAACAACCAGAATTACCTTTGATAAAAAAAAAAACTTTTAGAACACTGTTCTTATGTGTCGCTGCTGTGTGTGTGCCTGTGCCATGTGTGTGTTTGTGTGTTGTTGTGTTGTGTGTGTGATTTGT
This sequence comes from Cyprinus carpio, assembly GCF_018340385.1. NCBI lineage: Eukaryota > Metazoa > Chordata > Actinopteri > Cypriniformes > Cyprinidae > Cyprinus > Cyprinus carpio. The sequence continues at coordinate 21,074,504 of NC_056615.1, forward strand.
GTGTGTATGTGTGAGTGTGTGTGTATTTTAAAATGTAATTCTTCCTGTGATCAAAGCTGAACTTTTCCGCATAATTACGCCAGTCTTCAGTGTCACATTATCTTTCAGAAAATCATGCTGGTTTGCTTGCTCAAGAAACATTTGTTGTTATGAATAATTCTGAAACCACAGTCCATGTGCTGCTCGCTCATATGATTGTGTACACCTTATATGTAAAAAAACACTGTCATTAAAAAAAAAACAAAAAAATGCGTAATACCTCACTTTACAAAAGTCACTGGACACTCTACCTCTCTCAACCAAATGCCCGCTTAAAGGCAGAGTTATGTCCCACTGACGTGGCTGTGTTTTGTAATGGACCTGCCAAATATTTCCAGAAAGTATAAAGCACTACCTGAAAGGGAAACAGACCCAAATCAATGTAGCTGCCTGGCAAATTAAAAAGTGACAACAATGGTATCATGTAATGTGCTTTCTTTAAATCAAATCACACTTACAACAATAATAAGATAGATAATAATATAATAATAATACTCTCTAATAATAATAATAATAATAACAATTATAGTAGAGAGATATATTTAGGGAACTTTAAGAAACACGTTGTCTTTTGAAACTTTCCCAAAAAAAAATCACAAAAAAATAATAAACAAATAAATAAATAAATATATGAAGAAAAAGATTGTGTCCTATTTGCGAGATCCTTGTTTCACAGAGCTATTGATCAAAAAAAAAAAAAAAAAACCTTTTTGCTTCGTTTCACTGAAGAACCTCCTGTCGTCTGTTACTAACTGGTAGACAGAAGTTCCACTGTATCTGTGCTGGCCTACTAATTTAGTGAATGGATCTCTTTAGCACGAGATGCCTAAATGAACAAGCTGGACAAAAATATATTGAATTAAGTGAAGAAATACTCTTTCCTCCCCCCCCCCTTTCCTTTTTTTCTCCTCTCTCCCCGACCCCCCCTAAGAGCGCTAGAAACGGGACAGATTTGATAAATCTTGAACAGTTGGCGACAATGAAACTGGGCTGAAAGTTGGCCAAAAAACTATATGATTTGTTTTGACATCAGCAGCAACATAAAATACATACAACACCCTCTGCTGAATCTTTTACGGAATAGTTCAACCAAAAATTTAAATTTGATGAAAAATGTCCAAGAGTATATCAAAACAGATTTGGATTAATTCAGCATTACATCACTTGCTCACCAATGCATGGATCCTTGCAGTGAATGGGTGCTGCAGATCAGCAATGAGAGTCTAAACAGCAGATAAAACTCACAGTAATCCACAAGTACTAATCCACACGACTCCAGTCCATCGCTTTACCATCACGCTGAAGCCAAAAGATCCGCGTTTTTTGTAGGTGTTGAAGGAAATTTTTCCTCTGTGTTTCTCTCCAAGAGCCATAAGCCACAAATAATGCTTCCTTGAATGTGTAGCCCTTTGTTTCACCAAAGTTATGGCCTCAAATTTATTAGAACATGTCTAGGGAAACATATCTGAATTACTGATACCTGGTGAGAGCCAAGCAGCCACCTATCAAATTTACTTTAGTTGTTAAAAATGAACCAAACAAGTTAGCAAACAGTCATTATTTACAAAGCCAATTTCACAGATTTCAGATTACAGCTTTTAGTATTTAGTGGTATTTAGGCATGGAAGTTACTATAGAAGTAGGAAGTTACAATACTGTGATCCTCTCTTCCACAATCGGTAAATACAAATCCATATGTAAATTCTACTGTACATGCACCCCCCTGGCACATTAATCATGTTTTTATTTCGTTTGTTTTTTCTTCAGGAAAACAAGAAAAATTCGAACATAAACCCCCTTGTATGTATTAACTCTTCTATCTCTTGTCTCTTTTTATTTTTTTAGAAAAATAATTCAATTAAGCAAATTAACAAATCAAAATCATCACAAGTCAATCAAAGTCACCAATGAAGTATCCACGTTGCCAACAAAGTGATTTTCACCCTTTGCCAGGAGAGAGTTTGATTGACAGGCGATCTGACCAATTATAATGCTAAATCTGTCATTTGTCCAACAAACAAACCAGCACAGGAGAGTAATTGAACTTGAAAAATTATGGTTGTGATTTTAACATCTTTCCGTGGTTTGAAACAAGAAACTTAAACTCTGATGTTCATTCTATTTTTATTTCATGTTATAACTATTAAAGAGGAAGAGATGATCGGTCCACTGAGACGCATACAGCCATCTGTCACGCCACATTAAAGGGTCCACAAAATGGTATTTATTGTTTGAATTTCTTAAATGACAAAATTGAAAGCTGATAAATTTGTTTCAATAACCAACGGACCTGCTCTTTCTATGTCTGTCGGTATGAATTCGTCAGTTTCCTCTTTGCCCTCAGGCACATGTATTTTTCACTGTGTGAGAACATTGTGTGTGCCGTGAGATCACGATGGCTTATCAGATATAGCTAGCAACTTAACCTAGGGGGCAGGTTTTTGCAAAGGGTTAATTAATACCAAATGACAGATTACCAAGCGCGTATTTCAGCGTCTACCATTTTTGCCGATAGTTGGAGCTAATATAATGTTAAACCATACTGAGTACTCACACCTCCTCATCCACCTATGAGGCAGACAGATCCGCTCGCAGCACATACAAACCTTGGGCTCCTCAAGCTCTCTCCAATAAATCAGAAGTCCTCAACCGCTGGGTCATGGAAGAGATGCTACCAGGTTGCAAGAATATTCTGGGGAAAATATGACACATTATTTATTGTGTGTTTTGCCCTGAGCTACTATCCAAATGTACTGTACATACGTCACAATTTCAGAAAACATAATTTCCACACTTGCAACAGGTTCAGGTAACTTTTAACAAGTGTTAAACATCCCTTGAAAGTTTCATTAGTTGAGGAAGCTGGTCTACGAAAATCTACAATGGAATTAGAAAAAAACGGAATTAAAAGCAAGCAACCTTAAACGGAAACTAGTGTTAGATTATCATTTGTATCTCTAATACAGAATTTGTCGAGTTTTTGCTCCAAATACCTTGTATGTTATACTGTATGTGGAAACGTATTTGCTAATGGGTCAATGAAGCCTTCAAAATTCCATTGGCATCTTGAAACTAATAACACCCTGACCCGGTGTTAGTGTAATGGAGGCCAGTGGGTAGGTGCTGTACAATATAACCTCACTCCCCTGATCTCAAGAGGGTGCACTAGTGACAGATGCTAGTGGTTTGCAGTCTATAAGCCTCCTTGTTAGTGCGCCCTCCTTCCTATCCAGAGACCCACTCGCAACAAGAACAAGGTGTGGCGGTAAGGACCGGGGGGTTTTACATTGGTGACGTGAACCCAGATTGGAGTTGAGGTTTATGAGGTGAGTGTAACGGAGGGCAGTGGGTAGGTGCTTGTGCTAGTAAACCTCACTCTCCTGATCACAAGAGGTGCACTAGCGGTCTTTGACCCTACTGGCTGCCATTTTGTTAGCCTTCTTGGTAGTGCGTCCGCCACCCATTCTGAAGACACAAGTTCGAGACCCACCTCGAAATTCCAACATATGAATCCATATTCCACATTTTCTGCATATGAATCTAGAAATTAGAAACCTAGAAAAAAAAAACAAAAAAAAAAAAATACTTTTCAAGGTTAACACCAACACTCCAATTAGTAAACCAAACTCAAAAAAAGGCTCTACAAGATGAAAAGAGTCCATCCCCTGTTGTCCTCTCAAATGGAATTAATCGCCTGATACATATTTTGATATATCTGTTTGGACTGTTTGGCTTGTAAATGGTGCTTGATCTGTTGCGTATTTCTCCTCCTGATTCAGACAAGGCTTAGAGTTTTTTTTTTTTTAGGTCCCCAACTTTTTCAATGCAGAAAACAATCTAGTCATTTGAAGTAAAAAAACAACATTAATGATATCATTTTTCTTGCAAACACAACAGCTTTTGACCGTCATAAGACATCAGTTGATGCGAGGATTACTTGTGATGTTTTTATGAGCTGTTTGGACTCTCATTCTGATGGCAACTATTCGCTGCAAAGGATCCATTGGTGAGTGTTGAAATCTTTGAAGGCCTGAGGGTGTCAATTTCAGCAAATTCTCATTTTTCACACAGTTCATGGAAAAAAAAAGATAATAATAATAATAATAATAATTCAGTTGTATTGCTAAAATTATTTACCAACTATTCCAGAATTTGATTTATATATATATCTTTAATTGGTAAAGTAAACAAAGTTAACTTACTTTAGTCAAATGACATGCACAATTATCAATGTTGACATTGAATGACACGTTTCAAACACGGTTGGCTGCTTTGTGGGCAAGTGATCCACAGAAACGCCCTGTAATACATACTGGAGAGCGACATTATAATAATATTAAAACATGAATATTAAAAAACATAATCTGTGTTGCTCCCTGTATGTCTAACAAAAAAAAAAAGTGTGTGCCCTCCTCATGGTAATGTGGCTGTGCATGAACAGCACCTCTTGGCAAGGTTTTAATGTACACAGGCAGGACAAAAATTGGATTTCCCCCGGAAAATTTGGTTTGTCAAAATATCGGAATCTGCGCAGTGTAAAATGCACCCTAATTGGACCTTCTGTTGTCTATTAGGTCATTAATATTAATCAAAAAAAATATTGACATGAAAAAACAAGAAAAAGAAACTGCTGCTGGAATTCGCTTCTTAGTTAAACTACAACACCACTGAATCTATAATAATGTACTATACTGAATAATCAATCAGTGAAAGCTAAGCCAATTATATTAGTTTAATTTAACATTAGATTTTTTTTTTTTTTCAAATTATTTACATCACACATTTGAAAAGGGAAGCTTTTAATAGTTTTTTTTTTCTTTTTTGTCATATTGTAATAATTACTTGAAAGTACTTGCAGCAATATTTAATTTCAGAAATATATATAAAAGGAACCTGTCATATTAATAATCAATCAATGAAAGCTGTCAATTATATAATTAATATTAGTAAACTATATTAAACTAATTTTATTTAATTTATTTAATTCTGAAAAATGTATTTTAATTTAAATAAATTGATAAAATTTGATTTCTTTTTACTTTTTCTTGAATGTATATTCTTAAATATATGAAAATAGGCCTTCAATTGTTTTTCTGTCACATTGTTAATAAAATACACCATACTAATTAGTATTTACTTGAAAATATTATTATAAAAATGTAATAAATACATTTTAGAATTAATTTGCTAATATTTAATGTTTAAAGTTTCCACTAATTTCACATTTGATTACTTTTGTCCTTTTTTTTTTCTCCAATTTCTGAATATTTACTATTAAAATATATGCATGCAAACAAGCATTTAGTGTTATTGGTTTTTTGTCATATTGAGTAATTAGTAATAATTACTTTAAACTAATTTTACAAAGAATTACAAGGAAGCAACCCACAATATTACTTTGAAGTAGAAAGATTTCTTGTAAAACCTATTTAAATAATCCTTACATCCTTACACAGACCATTTCAAAACCATCAGTATGAGCACACACAAATTACCCAGAATCTATCCACATCAGCTCTTTAAACAGAAGCTAGCTAAACTATTTTCTGCTGTGCACAGTCCAGACTGACAGGTGCATTGTGTGGGGTATCGGCATCCTGTCAAATGCACAAGAGGTGGGGTGACACTGACCCCTGCTGAGGATACTTGCACTCGTCAGCATCTCTCTCTGCTGCAACTAGCCTGTTTATTAGAGACACGCAAGTCATAGCAAGACACAACGTTAGCACTAACACGCTGACACCAAGATGCTAGCGCCGTAGAGATATGGGCATCCATACAAAACAGGACAGGAAGCACAGACAGAAGGGGGGAAAGAAACAGGCTCAAATGCTTTTGTGAAGCCCAAAGTTTGCATGACTGGTCATTTTTACCACTAATGAAGAGCATTCATAGCTTTAATTTAGTGATTTACTATTGGCACAAAATCAGAAGCATGCTGCAGTTTATTCTGCATAGAAGCTCATTTAAATTATGGCACAGCGATCCATGCAGACAACCCCGGAAATTAGCATAGGCTGTTATTTATGTGATTTTTGGTCAGAGTTTCCTTCCAGAAGTAATTTTTAGAGGCATAGCAAAGTGGAGTTTGCATACTTTGCCTGGACCTTGTAGTTCTTGCAAAACTCGTATGATGAGGGAATAAAATCAACTTCCATCAGTGTACAAAATACATTGGAATATGGAAAGCAAATACATTGGAATATGGAAAGCAAAAAGGTTGTTCAAAGGTTTTTTGCAGTCTAAACTACACACAGTTGAGTTCGAAAGTTTTAAGTAAGTGATATTTTAGTTTATAAACAAAGTAAAAGTTTTATTTATTTTATATGTTACAAAATAGTTATATTTCAGATAAATGCTGTTCTTAAGAAATTTCTATTCATCAAAGAATCTTGAAAAATAAAATGTATCACAGTTTCACACAAAAAAAAAAAAAGAAAAAGAAAACGTTTTTTAACATTGATTGATAATGGTAAGAAAATGTTTCTTGAGCAGCAAATATCAGCATATTAGAATGACTTGTGAAGGAATCGTGTGTCGCCACTGAAGTCATGGAGAAATTTGATGCTGAAAATTCAGCTTTGATCACAGGGATAAATTACATTTTAAAATATATTCACATAGGAAAAGGTGTTCTTAAACGTGGTCTGTTTTGGCCAGTTTTGAGAGTGGCTTGGGGCATCTCATATTTCAAAAAAAAACACATTCGGCTTTTCAGCAGCACTTACTCCAGTAATTTTTAAATATTAAAGTTCTAAAAATGGCTCCTATTAGATAGTAACTTTTCATCATCTTTTAAAATGTATCATATTTCAATATTACATCAAAGGATTACATCACAAATATCACGCGCAGAGATCCTGTGACGGTTCTTCTGAGAAAGAAAGAGTAGAGTTTGTGTTATCAAAACCAGTTTTAAAAGAAAAAGAAACTCTCAGGTGCAGCCTTAAGGGAACTTGATCAAGATTTAATTAAATCTCCTGGGTTTATAGTTCTTTTTCTTTGAGATTCGAAATTGTTCAGCAATCCACATGACTCCATAATCTAGATCTGCAATCAAAAAATGTAAAACAAAAAACTAATTTTCCAAATACTGTACACTCCTGATCAGAGAGACATAATTTACTATCATCTTAGATTTCACAGTTAATAAATTTGATAAGAGTCAAGATTAGCAAGTGAAACAAACTGACACCCTAAGATTTTGTGAACAATACCAGTGCCTTGCCTAATGTGGGTATGTCAGATAAGAGGGAACCTCTTTTTTGCTTGGTGTCACAACATGGAGATACAATGCAGCACAATAATTAATACATTAAAAACTACTACTTTAATAATGCATTTATAAAGAGACTTTATGTAACGTGTTACCATGATTTGTTACTGGATACGTAAAAAGGGTTTACCCAGAAATTTTGGAAAATGCTGGTAAGCAAATGATTCACGGCATTATCATAAGGAAGTTGGCATGAATCATTTTGCTCTTCAGATGCCTTAACCTTAATTAGACTTTAGATGGATTTTACCCTTTATTAGTGTACTTTAAGTAAATTTGAATAAAAGTGTCTTTTAAATGACAGGACAATTACTATAAAGGTAAAATTATACATACATAGTTATACATATATAGTTATTTAGTTAGGAATATAATGTAGTGAAGAAAAATCTGAGTGTACTGCTATTTGTTGAAGAGAATTATACTTGTACTGTATATTTAGTACAGCAAAGGATTAAAAGTGAACAATGGAGTATATGAACTGTTTGGAGTTGATATTTGCCCTTCAAGTGAAGGTTCTAGACTGAGCTGGCCATAAATGCAATAAAGTTGTTAAAAGGCACGTCGAATTTGTCAGTTGAGCTCAGACAGGAGCTGTGGCTACACTACAGTCATGAATTGATTTTACTGTATGCTACAGGAGTCCTGCGGAGGACTCAAGCAATCCTCTCTATCGAAGACCTGAGACCTCCTGCACAAAACTGAGACATGGACATAAATGAGATGAGATTTGTCTTCTTAAAATGTCATAAAACAAATTTTTCCACGAAAGAACAATAAATTCCCTACATCTTTTGAAAAGGCAGCGATGTCAAGCCAATTTGTCAAGCTTCATGGCATCTCTGGTAGACACGCACCAGCCAAGGGGTTTCAACCAGCTGGTCCCTCCTGTCAATTTTTGGTTCTCAGGTCTGTTCATAAGAAGACAGCAAGGTAAGAAATAATAATAATACAAAATGCAATCAAATTGCAACTACCGAATCAAAAACACCAAATCATATTGGAAATGGTTTAATTTTAACTCGTATTACACTGAATTGCATTTAGTGTTATCATTGATATACACTCACCGACCACTTTATCAGGTACACCTGTTCAATTGCTTTATAATACAAATTGCTATCAGCCAATCACATGGCAGCAAATCAATGCATTTAGGCATCTATGTGGTGAAGACGACTTGCAAACCGGAGCATTAAAATGGTGAAGAAAGAGGATTTAAGTGACTTTGAATGTGGAATGGTTGTTGTTGCCAGACGGGCTGGTCTGAGTATTTCAAAACTGCTGACTACTGGGATTTTCACACACACAACCATCTCTAGGGTTTACAGAGAATGTTCCGAAAAAAAGAGAGAAAATATCCTGTGAGGGGCAGTTGTGTGGACAAAAATGTCTTGTTGATGTCAGATGTCAGAGGAGAATGGGAGGGCAGACTGGTTAGAGATGGTTAGAAAGGCAACAACATTAACTCAAATAACCACTCATTACAACCAAGGTATGCAGACTACCATCTCTGAATGCACAACGAGTCGAACACTGAAGCAGATGGGCTACAGCAGCAGAAGAGACACACACCAGGTGCCACTCCTGACAGCTAAGCACAGGAAAATGGAGGCTACAATTTGCACAGGCTCACCAAAATTGGACATAGAAATATTGGAAAAAAACGTTGCCTGGTCTGAGAAGAGTCTCGATTTCTGCTGCAACGGTAGGGTCAGAATTTGGCGTAAAGAACTTTTAAGCATGGATCAATCCTGCCTTGTCTCAACGGTCCAGGCTGGTGGTTGTGGGTGTAATGGTGTGGGGTATATTTTCTTGGCACACTTTGGGCTGCTTTAGTACCCTAAGTACCAACAGTTCATATCGAACAGGTTCATCGGTTCTTTTACGCCCTAAGTAATGTAATGACATCATTTTGTGGTGAATACTGATATTAAGTCTATCGTCCCGGGGCAGGATGAAAATACACATTCAAATATATAAAGTGCTCCTGTAGCTCAAGTGGTAGAGAGCTTGCGTTACAAAGCGCAAGGTTGGGGGTTCAATTCCACCGGGAATACATGATAGGTAAAAATTGATAGCCTGAATGCACTGTAAGTCGCTTTGGATAAAAGCGTCTGCTAAATGCAAAAATTTAATTTCATTTAAATTTAATAAAGTCAGTAATCATAACTTCACTCAGTTAAAACATCATAATCCTGATCTGAAACGTTTACAATTAAGTTTTGCAACTAAGCACACAAATACAGTAACAGGCAGTGATGTGTATAAAAGGGTTTTAAGTCTTGAAGATATAAAGTAAATAAATTAGGTGTCATCAGTGCAGAAACCATGATCCAATGACCATACATAATCCATTGTGATTGCCCTTCATTCAAGTCTTCAGTTTACTCGCGCTCATAACATTAGCACTGAAACAGTTGTCCAAAATAAACAGTTCGGTTCAGACGTGCTGTGTCAGTCATAGTAGGCAATCTGTTCGGTAGCTTCACGCTGAATCACACATGTGCGTATCATCAGCTCATCGGTTCTCAAATCGGACGTGTCTGAAAGAAACGGTTCTTGGTTTCAGCGTACTGGTGATCCGAAAAAAAACTGATGCAACCGGTTCTTGACTCGAGAATGATGAGAGCCACTCTAACTGGCACACTGCAGGCACGTTCAGTATATCATCAGCTGCCCTACATGTGTTCATGTTCTATTTACTACCAACTCAATTTGTAAATGTGTCATCGTTAACTATAATTACGGTACAGGTATTTTATAAATCGTCCCTTATTCCTATTAAACATGGAGTCTTAATGATGGTCCAACTTCCCTGACAAACCCATTTGGCCTATAACCTAACAGAATCTTCAACTGAACAAGGTACACAGATTAGATACATTCATCTTTTAAAAAAAAAAAAAGTTAAATAAAATATATTTATATTATCAAACTTTCTGATATTTAACAAAATACTTGGAAATTTTTATTTTTTTATATATATATACATATAATATACGCATGTGCAGTATCATCAGCTCATCGGTTCTCAAATCGGACTCATCCGAAAGAAACGGTTCTCGGTTCAGTGTACCATCTGAAAACCGATGCAACAAAATTGAATAACTTAAATTTTTGGATTAAAGCCTAATTTATACTTCTGCGTCGAAACTACGCCATAGGTTGTGCATAGTACGTGCAGGCTACAGTGTAGCCTGGTGTGCACCTCTCCAAAAATGTCACATCGCGTCACATCTACATGGATCGCAACCAACTGTGATTGGTCTGCTAGTACCCCTCCCTCCATATGTATTTGAGTTTTGTGTGTTTTTTGCACTTTAATATATTTTAATCTAACACCTTCTTATTTAAAATAAAACAAAGCAAAGAACAAGTGTCTTATAATTTATAATAAAACATAGCATTACATCACTTTGTTATCCATGACAAACAGTTGTTCTGCTATGGTACATTACAAGTCCTTGTGGAGATTGAAAGAATGCTGTTCCGTTGTCTTCTCCTGTTCCGTTGTCATCTCTTTTTTGTAGTTTTAAATAAATTATCTATTCTTTGATATTTATTTGCCGCAGTCACGGATATAATGCTTCTCCAATGAGCCGCTTCTTCTTCGGGTTTGTCGTGGTACTGCGGATAACACAAGCAACATGCCCATGGACACTGCAGACTTAGCGGTTTGCATGTGTACTGCACGTTGATGTGGACAATGAAGAAGAAGCATAAATGGAAACCAACGCACAGCCTATGCCGTAGAGGCTTATGTCTGACACAGAAGTATAAATCAGCCTTAATGCTTACTGGAGACCTGAACCATTTCAAATGATTCAGTCCGATTTGGTGAACTGGTTCAACCGGTTCACTAAGAAGAATCGGTTAAATAGAACAATTCCTTCGCGAACCGGACATCACTAAAAGATATTTCTAACTGGAAAATACTATTTAAATATATCCTTAAACATCCTTAAAATACACAAATAATAATAATTGATTTTGTCTACATTCTGTAACAGTTTTTAAAAGACATATCTTAAATTTATTATATTTTCTTAATAGAATTGGTGTTTTTTTCTATCTTGTTTAAGGCATACATTTAATAATATTTAAGGGTTATGATTTAAACATGGAATATATATATATATATATATATATATATATATATATATATATATATATATATATATCAAGCAGAATAACACAAAACCAATATTTTGTGATTATTTTTTTTTCTGCATTGTATATTCAGCTACAAGTGTCTTCTACAGACTCAATTTACACATGGTTTGCTTTGTTTTCTTGCATTGATAAGAACTTTAGTCTGTTAACTCCAAATATTTGATTTATATATATATATATATATATATATATATATATATATTATATATATATATTATATATATATATATATATAATATATATATATATATATATATATATGAATATTAATCTATTGTATTGTCAGTTTTATGGGTTTAGCAAATGAGGACGATACCAGCATGGACATCACATGCCGTCATCCTAAAAAATCATAAACAAAACCAAGACAGAAAACAGCAGAGATCACCCTGCTAGCTTTTTGAAAAAGAGCCAATGTTGCTAATACTGTTGCAATATTTGTATAACCTTGCAGCAGCGTTATGGCATTTGCCTACGCATCACCTTTGCATTCTAATTGCATTGCATGACTAGCTCTGACTGTAGTATTGAGACTGTGCTACTGTACGTAGTTAAGGTGTGACTATGAACTGATGTCAAACAGACCAGCACATTAACACCACAGCTGACATTGTGACACAGTGACACAAACCTCTGTGAATCCATTTCTACTGCATGATTAACATATGAGCACGTCCCTGAGGATATCATCCTTTCAGGACAACAGCCCTTGGCACTACATTAACAAGAAATTAAGCCTCTGCCATTCAAGTTCCAATCAATGGAAACATGTGATCCATGAAAGAATTGTTATTGATTTATGCCAGGGCACAAGAATTGGCATTAGCCAGTGGCACTAAAGTGCTGAAACCCCTGAAATTAATTCAAATGGGTTACATGTATGTGCAAGGGACTGAGTTCAACTGTCAAAATGAAAGAATGAAAGTGACAAAAAAAAAAAGAAAGAAAGAGAGACAAAATATTATTTTCATTTATAACTCTCTTGACCTATTCGGACAGTAACCATGTGGACATCTATAAAAATACATTTACATGTCACCTCAAAGATAAAACTCATGGATTCGGATGCTGGTTTATTCACAGTGGAAAAGCGAGTTCTGTGATCATAGGAACACATAAGAGATTCCAATAAACATAGAGCTTTATTGAACTGAACACCAGGAAAGCACACATAGCACAGGGGCACTACGAACAATACCGGATGGCAAATAAGGGGCAGAACACACTTTAAATATACAGGAAACTATTCAGACACACCTGGGATAAATGGAACTGAATGGGGAACACCTGGAACAAATGATAACACAATCAGGACAGGAACAGGAAGACCAAATAAGGAAATAAACATAACATGGAGCACGTGGGAGAAGGAAACACACACAGACACGGAGCAGAGTCTGACACCTACATGTTTTAAAATTGTATTGCATACCTGCATACCTATATAACCCATTTCAAATCTTTGCATGCTTTTATTCTCCTTCTTCGTTTTGTTCTTTACAGCTCCCACTCGCTGTGGGAAATTTCAGTAATAAATAGGCATGTAATCTTTGATGTAAATTACAGAGAAGGGCATTAGTTATCGTACAGTGTTCGGCAGTGGTCAAAAAAGATTGAAACTGTGAATTTTAAATTGATTTCTTCTTGTGAACTCAGACTTGAATTTGGACAGCAATTAAATTACCCCATGACCTTGGTTTTTGTCAAAAACAGTAAGTTATCTGGCCAGGGATTTTTACATGGGTGCTGGGAAAAATACACAGGCATTCTGGATTCAGACAGTAATGAAATCACTGGCTAACCCCTGTAAATGTTGAAAATAGCTTAAGTCCCCTTGCGAAACAGTTAGCATAGAATCAGGCTTGTCTATAAATAAATTCTCTTAATTGTCTATTATGACACTAAAAATGCAGTTTCTATTCTATTCTATTCTATTCTATTCTATTCTACTTACAGTCTCTCACTTCTGCCAATATGGATCAACGATTTTGATGACATCACTCTCACTCTCATAAGATGCTGAGGCTGCAGATAAAATAGGTTATTTATTTATTTATTTATTTACTATGTGCTATATAGTGAATGGCACATAGTGCACCCAATACGGGATAGGGAACGATTCAGAGAGTGTAAATATGCTTTCCATTGGGGCAAATTAAGTCTGGCTTCACGTTATCATTATGTCACACCAACTGCTTGCAGCGCGTACACAGTCTGCTCCAGAGACATGATACTGCAGAGCAGATCAAGCCAGCTCGAGGCACTTACACTGCCTGGTTTATGTGTATATGACAGTTAATAGCTTCTATTTGAATAAAAATGCTAATATAATTATGTTAATTAATTAAAGTATTTCACGTAAAAGAGTGACAAAAAGTATTTTCCATATGTTAGGAATAAAACAGGCCCTCATACAAACCAAATTCAGAGTGCAAATGATGTTAATTTCTAACACTACACTATGGCATGTATGTAGAACAGTGTTGGGGTAACGTTACAAGTAGCGCGAGTTACAAAATCAAATTACTTTTTTCAAGTAACTAGTAAAGTAATGCATTACAATTTTAATTTACAATAAAATATCTGAGTTACTTTTTTTTCCCATTCATTGACTGACAGCTCTCCTGTCCCCATGTTGAGAGAAATCGGGAGTAAGTGCAGAGGCGCTGTGTGAATATGATGTTGCTGTAGTTCTAGATTAAAGGTGAACATGCATTTACTCATCTCACTTGCACAAAACAGTAAAAACAATGCATTGCAAACTTTCAATAATTAAATGTATTAACAAAAATATATTTTATGCATTTAATCCCATTTTATTAATCAACATCTTTACTGCCGACCTTCAGTTCCAATTCAGCCATATTAATAAGCAAAAATTACTTAAAAAACCATGACATTTGTTTTTCTTTCTTTGTGTTTCATTGCTGAAGAGTGTTGAACTTTCTTCTCCTGCATTCTATGCTTCATGCATTCCAGAATGGCTGAGGTGTTTTCGTTTTACTTTTGGTGTGAAAGGGCCTTTACATTTGCTAAAAAATAGGGCTGTCAAATGATTAATCACGATGAGAAAAAGTAACGCAAAAGTAACATTACTTTCCATAAAAAGTAACTAAGCAATGCAATTAGTTATTTTTTTAGGGAGTAACACAATATTGTAGTGCATTACTTTTAAAAGTAACTTACCCCAACACTGATGTACAGTGTATACATATATTTATGCCACTCATCCACTGATCTGTCCACGTCTGACTGATCAAAACCTTTACAATAAAGATAAAACCAGCAAAACTCAAAACTCAGCATAAAGGCGTTTGACAAAGTAATTGGTTGTGACAAGGGCTTGTCACAGCTGATCAAACCACGCTGTGAGAGAAGACTAGGAGACCTGAGAAATACAGATTAGTAGAGATGATGCTTTTGTTGAATAAAGCAGCTTTAGAAAAGTTGAAGTGACCTGAATGAGTAGATTGAAAGTCATGTGCATTGTCTGTATGGGATCCAACCTTTAATTACACCTTTGTGCACCTGCTAAGTCCAGCGGCACGAGTCTATGGCCTCCATAATGAAACAAGGACCTCTATTGTGAGCTGCTCACACTCATACTGTCACACGTCTGTTTCTGTTCCTGTGGTCACCTGGATTCTAAGAGGTTGTAGGTTAAAGTTTGTTTTCTTTTGAGTTTTCCAGGGAATGGGCTGGCAGGCTTTAATGTATCCTGGGACCCCTCACCTGCACGGGACCCCCATTTATAAAGCTATTTGAAATACAGTGTGCTATTTTACAATATGCAAACAGAAATGAGCAATAGTAAAAATAGTATATTGTCATAGTCTTCCATTGGCCAGACACACAGTTCACCCCCAACTAAAATTCAGCTAATGTTACCAAGACAGGATGCTCAAACAAACAGATCAATGTTTTGAACCACAAACATAGTATAATCAGTTACTCTATTTTACATCTACATAAAACTGGATAAGATAAATGTTAACACATACACACACTTCATCTTTATTATGAAAGAAAATAATAGATCATATCAGAACTGTGCACTGCAGAAAACCACAGATCGCTAGAAGGTTCCTCTCAGGACACTAAGCCCAAGAAGAGCATTTGGATGAAAGCTGATAAGACTTCCTGCATAATTGAACCAACAATACGAGCCTGCATAAAGACAAAGCCAAAGAGAGCTAATGCTTCTGTCATCTTCAGCCAATTTCCTGATGCATGGGTTAGAAACCACATAAACACTTTCTGAGAAGAACATGTCTTTCCTATGTAGGTCTGTGATGAATAGATCCTTTCTTGACCATGCAGCGCTCACTCATTGGCTGCTGGAAATACATCGCTTATAGCTCTGATGGTCTCCAAACACACTCTCTGATGTCTTACTGAAATTATCTGTATATCTTCTAAGACTGGAAATTCTTAACATCATTCGTTTCCTACTCAAACAAGACAACCACAAACAAGCATGTTCACATCTTAGGATTTACAATGGGAAAATCGGATGGGAAAACAGATGTTTCTACTAAAGCTCCTCTGGAGAAATAAAAGTGCAGAAACAAATAACACACGTAAAAAAAGCAAACATTTTTATTACTTGAAATAAAATAAAAAATGGACAAAAAATTTGGAAATGTAATATATAATATAATTTATATAAAATTATTTTAAAGGTAAAACAATTCTATATTATTTTATTGTTAACTAAAACATCTTCATTACTTGAAATTTTTTTTTTAACTGAACTGAAAAAATATATATAAAAATAAACTTAACATTTCTCAACTTTAAACAAATTAAGTACTAATACTAAATCTGTAATGAAAATATACTGACATTAAAAAAACAATTACTAAAACTTCAAAATTAAAAATAAAACAGATAATATACAAATCAAATTCAAATATTAACAAATAATAATAATAATAATAATAATAAATAATAACAATAATAATAATAATAATAATAATAATAATAATAATAATAATAATAATAATAATAATAATAACAATATCTGATGGCAGCAAATCTGCCCACAGGAAAGACAAATCACATATAATGTCTCTTGAAATTCTCCATTATTTCTCCTATAGTAATGGGATTATTTGAAGAGCAAATGAAGAAGTGTTTGAGTTCATATTTTGAGCTTTGGGCATAATGGCGCACAGTTTGATATAATTGATATAAAGATCTTAATAATCTTAATATAATTTGAAATCTTTATATAATTTGATATAATTTGATATATATATAATTTGATATATATTTGATATATACAAATCTTAATATAATTTGATATAAAGATCTTTTCTGAGATTTCTGTTGTCCAGAATCATCTGAGAATCAGTAAAATCAAGGAAACTGCTGTCCAGGAGAAACGGCTGAGATCCCATGTGTGATTTCATGTCCTACAGTAAAAATGAGTGTGTGTATGCTCACTTCAGAGGGTCATCGAATGTTGACCTGGACAGATGGCCACTCTTGATCATCACAGGGTTTTTTTTTTTTTTTTTTTTTTAATTAAACTCAAGACACTGGATAATTATTGTGTCGTATGGACAGAGCCCAGACTCCCTTATGATATTTCATCCAAAATCTAGTTGGATTACCTCCTGCAGGTCCTTCAGTAAAAATTTGCTCGCTGTTGGATATTAATCTGGAACCACAGGTGTTTTGCAAGTGAAAAGTGTTTTTGCAGATTTTTGCTAAGTTAAAATCGATAGTCTTTCAGTGCTAAAGTATTTCTTGGCTTGTGAGGGCAGCGGTTCATCATACTGTTTAACTACTGCTGGTGATAAACTGCTTGCTGCATGAGCAATGACCAATGGCTACACATCTTACTTTTCACAAAACAAATGAAGATATTTTGGACTGGAGCTGCTAAGCTCCAAATAATTAGTACTCCATAATAGTAGTTAATATGATTCATGCACTATATTCAGAGTCTTCTGGAATTACATGAAAGCTTCATTTGGGGAACAGAATTAAATTTTTAATCATTGTTATTCACCAAATATGTTTCCCTCTACAGGAGTCCCATCAAGTCAAATGTCTTGTCAATAATGAAAGCAAGAAAGAAATGACATTTGACATTATAAAGTGATCATATGGCTTCAGAAGATTCACAATTTACTGAAGATTCACAGAAATTTCACACATTTGTGAAAGCAGCTACATAGCAAATGCTTAAAACCACTCAGATTGCCTTAGTAATTACATAGCAGGATACATAACTATTCAGACTCTAAAGTTCTCAATCTCATCTAAATTTAATTAGGGTTAAAATATGAACAAAACATGCAGAAAAAAAGTCCAGATGGTTATTAAATGGTTTTTAGAATAAGGAAAATATAGTTTGAAATGCTATTTCACACCAGAGTTTAAAATGCTGTGATAAAAATGTCAAAAGAGCCTTTTTTAATGAAAAGAGTAAATTTATTTACAAATATCATCCCTGTATCATCTGGTTTTCTACAGATAAAACCAGATATACAGTATAGCCACTCAAGAGATAATTATTACTTTTTCTTAGAAATCTGTCGATTTAACTGAACAGACATGATCATGAAAACATGATCAAACAGGGCTTCATTTGCTCTTCATTATTTTCAACTCAACAGCGGTTACTAAGCAGGACAAAAATCTAAATGGGTCAATTACAGAGAGTATGTGTCATTCTTTTGTACAGCAGATGTCACATGCTTATATGTTCAAGGCTAAGCAAACTTATTGACCTCACTGAAAGATAAAGGTTTAAAAATGAATGCACACTAAATTATGTATTGCAGGTTTCATGTTATATTTATAATTTGTAAAAAGAAAACAAAAGAATACAAGCTATACATTCAAAGAGATTTTAATCAAGAGATTTTAAATATGTATTTTGAGTAGCAGGGAGTAGAACTTTAAGATTTGATCCATAATAGATAAATCCTCTCTGTCAAGCTTTGATGATGTTCACTGCAGTCAAGAAATTGGGTTCGCAATACAGAAATCTTAATATATATATATGCTGTATGTATGTATGTATATATATATATGGAAGAAGTTAGGAAACCACTCCTAGTAGTACCTCAACTGTAGCTGGAATCAAATAATAACTATTGACTATGCCAAGAATTTTGAGTGAGGAAAAGAAGGGTTCAATTCTGGCTTTACTGGCAGAGGGATACTCTAAGCATCAAGCTGCTTCCATCCTTAAAATTTCAAAGACAGTGGTTCATAGGAAAAAACTAAAAACTCATACAAATATCACAAAAAAACCACAGATGGGCAGAGGGTGAAAACGACTCTCCACCTGACCAGGATGACCACCAACTCATTCGAATGTCACTCAAGTGACCTACATAAAGAACAGAAAACGGCAGCTGGGGTGAAATGCACAGGTGAGGGGGATTCGAAACAGGCTCCTAGAGGCAGGACTGAAGTCGTGCAAACCCTTCATCAATGAGAAGCAAAGAAGATCCATGCTAAGGTTTCCAAAAGACCATAAGAATTAGACCAAAAAGTGGACTCATCTTTGAGCACCAGATTTGAATGAAGTAACTGATTGTTGAACAGCAACCTCATTGACTGCTGATGTGAAAAGACACCAATCAGCTGCGCGATGTGAGTTATGATGTGATTATATCAGATTGAGTTAGAACAGTCTGTGCCATCTAGAGTTTCATGACAGAACTTGTTTTTCTGTCATGACAGCTCTCAGGGAAGTTTAGAATGGTAATGTGTTTGGTCTTGGCAGAACCGATCTGCTACGCCGCTGCAGCTGCGGCAGAGCAAGGACTGAGACTTGCTAATGCCAATTCATCCACAGACAAGCTGCAGTGAGCATGTAACAAATACTGCTGCTGCACATATATATGAAACAACCCTCCAACAAAGCAGGAGACACAAGAAATTGACAATCCAAGCCAATATATGTATGCAGCTGAGTGTAAGAGTGTAATAGATATACATTGCAATCTGAAGAGATAAGAAACCCCAGCAACCACCTGAAGCAAATTTTCATAATTTAAAGTAATGTGATAATTTTCATTGACAAAACTTGTATACTCTTATTTATATAATAAGCCATTAACAGTGATAAAAAAGCATGCCTCTGACACTGCATGCAAATACAATAAACCACACACTCAGCACAGCCAATGAACACATCGCCCTTGGAAATAAATGAATGTGACATAGAGGCTATGCAGCTAAATATGGCAAACCCCGGTTAAAATGTATACAAAATTACAAACGCAAATGCTTATTTCATTTAAACTGTACTCTTGTCCATAATTTGTCAGTGTGTACTCTCAATAATTAGACATGTACTTGTACATGTACTTGTACTCTTTTTGTCTGTTTGTCCTGTCTTAAGCAATATTTTTCCGATCAGCTTTACTAGGAACGAACTACTGGACATCAGAAATAGCACACCCAATAACTTTCTGCCGACATTTGGGCATTCAGATGTTTTAGTGGACATTTTAGTCAGAGGAACTGCATTCCTATACAAGCACTCCAGGCGACGCAAGTGAGGGAAGTGCACCGGCGCACTCGTTAAATTCCGACTACGCGGATTTACAACGCTGTGCTGAGCATTCATCTGGCGAATCTCCGCTCCCTAGCAGACAAACTACGACTCACATGCACAAACAAGGATTTTTAAAACTCCACTGTAGAGGGGTGCATTGGGTTTGGGGACTCGCGGGACCCAACGCAGATCTCGTGTGAGCGGGGTGGTTTTACCATTGCTTGCTGTGGGCGTGATGTTAAGCAAGAAACTACAGAAAAATGTGTTGCACTTTGCTGTAAAAACATTAGACCGTATGACCTAGTTGCCTGGAAAGGCTTTGTTGACATAGTTCAACACTTTGTTAACGTAGCCGCTAAATATGGTACATTTGATGTGAGAGATGCTCTGCCACATCCAACCACTGTGTCTAGACATATTGAGGGAAAAGCACAGGCCCTGCAGTCATCTGTGGCAATGGAGATAAAGCCCATCATTGAGAGGTATGGGTGTGCCATTACAACGGATATATGGACTGAGGATTACCATAAAACTTCATTCATATCCAGCACCATTCATTACACAAACGATGATTTTGTTCTTGTTTCCAGAGTATTGTTTGAGGCCCCATTTGAAAACGGCATGTCTAAAACAGGAGAGAACATTAGAAACTTGCTGTTCCAGAAACTCCATGGATTTGGAATAGACACGTCACTGCTTGTTGGCCGTGTTGTGTTTGTGAATGATCGCGGAGCCAACATAGTTGCTGCTCTGCATGGGTACACCAGGCTGAACTGCAATGCGCATATCCTGAACATCATCCTGTCCAGCGCATTTGCCCCAGACGTGTTGGCCAAGACACCCGAGCTGTCTGAACTGTTGACCAGTGCAAAAAAACTGGTAAAATATTTTCAAACATTCAGGACTGCAGAACAGCTTGAAGACATCCCTCAAACAATTCGTCGAGATCAGGTGGAATTCAAATCACGATATGCTAGATTCAATAATGCAACAGCATGGGGAGATCTCCACATTGTTGATGGCCAATAACCAGTATGATAAAATTGCACATATAAATGAAAACAGTTTGAAAACAGTTGTTGCGTTTCTCCAATTATTTAAAGAGGCTACTAACGACCTCGAGTCCGAAAACTTCTCTCCAAGTGCATCACTTGTGCTGCCATGGTCCGTCAGAACTCCTTGAACACTGCCAAGCAGCATCCCTCGAGCCTGTGCTCTCCGAAGTTGCCAGTGTGTGTGCCTCACGTCTGGAAAAAACTGATGGGCACTAGTGACACATCAGCAAATCCCCTCCACATGATCTACAGAATTGCAACTTAATGATTGGAGTGTTTTTGAGGCTGCAGCAACTGATCTGAATGAGCTTACTGACACCGTGACATCCTACATCAGTTTCTGTGAGGACATGTGTTCCCACCAGGACTTATTTATCTTTTAACAATGACTTGGTTCAGTGCAAAACTCAAACAGCTTTGCCAGGCCAAAGAGGACGCTTACAGGAGTGGGGACAAAGACTTGTACAAACAGGCCAAATACACACTAAATAGGGGAGATAAGAGTGGCAAAGTTAAACTACTCTGAAAAGCTAAAAACAACAGCTTTCATGTAATGACTCTACATCAGTGTGGAATGGCCTGAAAGCTATCACCCGCTACAAGACCCCATCCCCCACACTGAGTCCAATCAACACCTGGCTGAAGACCTGAACGAGTTCTACTGCAGGTTTAAAAAGCAAAAGCCTGATCTGACACCCCACACCCGCTCTGACCATCTCACAGCACAGCCATCAACACTCTCCCCTCCCTCCCCCCTATTGTTTCTCAGCCTGTACTCAAGATCTGTGAAGAGGATGTATGCAAAGTCTTCAGGAAGCAGAAGTAAAGGAAAGCCCAAAGGCCCAGATGGTGTCTCTCCAGCCTGCCTCAAAGCCTGTGCTGTCCAGCTATCACCCATCTTCACACTGATCTTCAACAGATCCCTGTAGCTGTGTGAAGTCCCCTCCTGCTTCAAATGCTCCACCACCATCCCTTTACCCAAGAAACCAAAAATCACAGGACTTAATGACTACAGACATGTTGTTTTAACATCTGTGGTCATGAAGTCATTTGCTGGACCCCCTGCAGTTTGCTTATCGAGCAAACAGTTCTGTGGATGATGCAGTCAATATGGCATTGCACTATATTCTCCAACATCTGGACAAACCAGGGACCTACACAATCAACACCATCATGGACTTCATCTCCGCTTTCAACACCATCAGAATAAACTCACACAGCTCTCTGTACCCACCTCCATCTGTTAGTGGATCACCAGCTCCCTGACAGACAGGCAGCAGCTAGTGAGGCTGGCGAAACTCACATCCAACACCTGCACCATCAACACCAGAGCTCCTCAGGGCTGTGTTCTCTCCCCACTGCTCTTCTCCCTCTACACAAATGACTGCACTTCTAAAGACCCCTCTGTCAAACTCCTAAAGTTTGCAGATGACACCACAGTCATTGGCCTCATCCAGGATGGCGACGAGTCTGCTTACAGACAAGAAGTTGACCAGCTGGTTGTCTGGTGCAGTCACAACAACCTGGAGCTCAACACGCTCAAAACTGTGGAGATGATCGTGGACTTCAGGAGAAATCCCCCTGCACATCCCCCCCCCCACTCACCATCATGAACAGCACTGTGTCTGCAGTGGAGTCATTCAGGTTCCTGGGCACCACCATCTCTCAGGACCTGAAGTGGGACATTCACATTGAGTCCATTGTGAAAATGTCCCAGCTGAGGTTGTACTTCCTTCATCAGCTGAAAAAGTTCAACCTGCCACAGGCACAGATGACACAGTTTTACTCAGCTATTATTGAGTCTGTTCTTTGCTCTTCTATAACTGTCTGGTTTGGGTCAGCCAGCAAATCAGATTTAAGAAGACTTCAACAGACTGTTAGGACCGCAGAAAGGATCATTGGTGTGCACCTGCCCAGTCTTCAGTACTTGTACAACTCCGGAGTGAAGAAAAGGGCAGGTAACATCATCAAAGACCCCCTCTCAACCCGGACACAACCTGTTTGCACTTCTCCCCTCAGGCAGACAATACAGATCTCTGTGCACTAGAACATCTAGACATAAAAACAGTTTTTTTTTTTTTTTGCCCCATGCCATCTCCAGCTTAAACAGCTAACATATGAATCATTACCTTTGTTCTACAAAAATCTGTTCTGTAATTTATATCCCTAAATCATTCTACATATTTAATTATTGCCTTTCTCAAGTATTCTGTAAATACATATGCAGATCCTTTTATTTATACAGTTCTATATAGAGTAAAAATGCACAAATATGTACATAAATCAATCTACTGTTCCAGATTCTTTCACATTATTTATTGCTAAGTCTTGTTAAATTTTTTTTTTTTTGTTCTCATGTCAGATGTGTATGTATCCATGTTGCACACTTGGCGAATAAAGCTGATTCTGTCGTTACAACCATTTAAAAACTTGGCTAAAAAAGACAATTCTATGTCGCAACAACCATATAAAACAAATTCTGATCCTGAATGCAAAACTGTTAAACATTACACTTACAGTAGTTTAAAACTTGTTATATATATATATATATATATATATATATATATATATATATATATATATATATATATATATATATATATATATATATATATATGTATGTAACAAGTTTTTATAGGTAGTATAAAACAAGTATATGTATATACACACACATACATTTCTTGGAGATAATATATATTACATTTAGCATAATTTTGCATTATAATAATGAGAGTTTTAGATAAAAGAAATGTAAGAAAACTAAGAAATTCCTTAATTTCAAGAAAAATATTAACTCATTAGTATCACAAAAAAAATTTCCTGGATCATATGTCACCCCCCAAAAAAGCTAAAGCAAATATTGGTCTATGGCCTCCATAATGAAACAAGGACCTCTATTGTGAGCTGCTCACACTCATACTGTCAGACATCTGTTTATGTGTCTGTGCTCAGTTTTCTAGGGAATGGGCTGGCAGGTTTTACAAACTCAAGCTCCCTCCGCAGTACAAAATTCACCCCACATTCCATGTCTCACTCCTTAAACCCTATCATTCACCTGCATCTCCTGTCTCCACAGAGCCTGGTCCAGTAGACGACCCCCTCTTCTGATGGTGCTAGAGGATGGAATGGTCTATTCAGTCAAGGAGATCCTGAGTTCCCGATGTTGTGGTGGTCAGCTGCAATACTTAGTTGATTGGGAATAGTATGATCCTGAAGAAAGTTCATAGCTCCAAGAGATGACATTCTCTCAATCCCAATCTCCTGCCAGAGTTCCATGCTTCCCATCCACAAGATCCAGCTCCACATGGTCGAGGCCCCCCCCTACTGCAATATCCTTAATAGGCAGTAAAAAAAAAAAAAAACTTTAAACTATTTAATTCAAATATCCACTTAATCTTTAATTTTTAGAATTGCAGCCATCATCTTTTTGCATCAAAATGGCCCCATATGCAAGGAAATTGCTACAAATAATATTGCACCTGAAAGAACATTTACCGGATCATTAAGAACTTCAAGGAGAGGTTCGACTGCAGTGAATAATTCCCATAGTGTCCAGCAAGCACCAGGACCATCTCCTCCTGAGAAGTCAGTTATGGAATCGTGGCACCACCAGTGCAGAGCATGCTCAGGAATGGCAGCAGGTTGGTGTGAGAGAGCATCTGCATGCACAGTGAGGCCAAGATTTTTGGACAAGTGAAAGTGAAGTGAAGTGAAAGTAACATACAGCGAAGTATGGTGACCCATACTCAGAATTTGTGCTCTGCATTTAACCCATCCAAAGTGCACACACACAGCAGTGAACACACACACACCATGAACACACACCCGGAGCAGTTGGCAGCCATTTATGCTGTGATGCCCGGGGAGCAGTTGGGGGTTCGGTGCCTTGCTCAAGGGCACCTCAGTCGTGGTATTGCCGGCCTGAGACTCAAACCCACAACCATAGGGTTAGGAGTCAAACTCCATTAGGCCATGACTTCCCCCCTTGACAATGGCCTGGTGTCAAGAAGGGAGGCAAAAATGCCAATTCTCTCTAAGAAAAATGTCAAGGACAGACTGAAATTCAGCAGGAAGTGCAAGGATTGGACAGCAGAAGACTGGTGCAAAGTTATTTTCTCTGATGAAGCTCATTTACGACTGTTTGGGACATCTGGAAAATCAATTGTTCGGAGAAGAAAAGGTGAATGCTACCATGAGCCCTTGTGTTCCTTTTCAACCAAGGGAGTGGGCTCTCTTGTACCTAAAAACACTGCTATCAATAAAGTGAAAATTGAAAGTCGGGACATTTGCCAAGTATGGTAACCCATACTCGGAATTGGTGCTCTGCATTTAACCCATCCAAGTGCACACACACAGCAGTGAGAAGTGAACACACCATGAACACACACCCGGAGCAGTGGGCAGCTATATATACAGTGCCTGGGGGGCAAATGGGGGTTCAGTGCCTTGCTCAAGGGCACTTCAGCCATGTGTATTGAGGGTGGAAGAGAGCGCTGTTCATTCACTCCCTTCCACCTACAACTCCTGCCAGCACCAAGACTCGAACCTGCGACCTTTGTGTTACAAGTCCAAATCTCTTACCATTAGTCCACAGCTGCCCCCATGGTACCATAAAGAATGGTATCGAAACGTCCTGCAAGAGCGACTTCTTCCAACGATTTCCATGAGCAATTTGGTGATGATCCGTGCATTTTCCAGCATGATGGAGCACCATGTCACAAGGCAAGAGTGACAAAGAAGTGGCTCATAGATCATTACATTACAGACAATTTGACTGTGTGAACTGTGTGCTCTTATAGTAATGAGTTGATGAGTAATGAATGACTGTCAGGTGTGCATGCTCAGAACTTTGGTGATTGTGATCGCTGATTGGTGGAAGAGCCTGTTGTATCCGTGACAGAACCCCCCTCTCAAGGGCCACTCCTGAGGGTCGAAGATTGCAATATTGCGTTGGGCGGCCTCGACCACGTGGAGCTGGATCTTTTGAATGGGAAGCGTGAAACTCTGGCAGGAGATTGGGATTGAGTATGTTGTCTCGTGTAGATGATCTTTCTTCAGTATCATACCCTTCCCAATCGATTAAGTATTGCAGCTGACCACCACGACGTCGGGAACTTGACTGAATAGACCGTTCCATCCTCTAACATCATCAGAAGAGGGGGGCACCTATAGGACCAGGCTCTGTGGAAACAGGAGATATGGGTGAATGATAGGGTTTAAGGAGTGAGACATGGAATGTGGGGTAAATTTTGTACTGCGGAGGGAGCTTGAGTTTGTATTTGAGTTGGTTTACTTGACAGATGACGGGGAAGGGACTAATGAAGATGGGATGTACAGATGGTACATCCAAGGGTTCCCCTGACCAGGGGAACAGTGGTGGCTGATAGCCAGGTAGGCACTGGAGGGTAGTGAGATCTATGAATGGCTGACAGAGGAAATTCTGTGCGTACTCGGCCCAGGCAAGGAAGCACTTCCAGGAATTCAGGTGGCTATGGCAGAAGGTACGGAGGTATCGACCTATCTCCTGGATCTTTCTCTCAGTTTGACTATTGCTCTGTGGGTGGGATCCAGAAAATAGGCTCATGGTCACATCAAGATGCAAGAAGAATGACCTCTAGGGATGTAACGATTCACTCAACTAACGATTCGATACGATTCATGATTTGATTTTCTCATGGTTTTTTGTTTGTTTGTTTGTTTACACAATGAGATTTAAGACAAATTATAAATCAAACAAACAAACAACACAAATAAAAGACATCTCTTCATATAAAACAAACTATGGCTTTGCCTGTGCTCTTTCCATTCATTTAGAGGCAATAACTGGATTTTAATCATGATCCAAATAAAGATTCTGCATACAGTACATGCTGCATGAGCAGTTTATAATCAAAATTAGATTGTATAATTTTGAAATTTGAAGCAAAAACAGAATGGTCTGACTTCTTTCTTTCTTTCTTTATTTATTTATACTTTAACTTTGTGAAATTATGCTACAGGAACTGCAGGGATACTGCGTTTCCTTGGTTGCCACTGTAAACAAAGCAGCACTGTGCTTATGAACACTGCTTTAATATGCATTATACACAGTCGGGATGAAAAGAAAATATCATGTAAATTTTCAGCCAGTTCCCCTCAGAGATACATTCACATAAACTCCTACCTACACCTGTATCGTGAATCATTTAATTTCTCAACCAATTTGAATCATCACATATTTGTATCAATCTTCACCTGGCTCGTGTAGCGTCACTACATCCCTAAAGACCTTCACACCAGTGATATAAATTCAGGACCTCTATCAGACACTATGTCCTCAAGATACCAAATTTACGAAAGACGTCATTGAAGAGTAGCTCAGCTGTTTCCATGCCAGTTGAGTCTTTTGAAGGGAACCAGATGGCAGGCTTTGGAGAATCTGTCAACTGTGACTAAACGCAGGTGTTTCCATCTGAGGCAGGTAAGTCCATGACAAAGTCTACTTCCAGATGTGACCATGGATGCTGAGGAATGGGAAGAGGAAAGAGCTTTCCTGATGGTAGGTGGCCGTGTGTTTTTTGCCATAGCACATTCCCGGCATCCTCTCACGTACCATTTGATGTCATTCACCATTCCAGGCCACCAGAAGTGATCATTTAGCAGTGAAAGGGTTTTATTGGTCCCAGGATGACCATTGCACAGGAAACTGTGTGTAGTATACATCAGAGAGATTATTTGGTTGTGTGGGACGTTGGTGTGGTTTTTATCATTGAGTCTTTTCTTTAGCTGTAGTTCATGGCATAAGTCGATGGAGATGAAGTTGCCAGCTGACCCCAAGTCAAGGAGGGCATGAACTGAAATACAGTGGAGAGAAGTAATGAGTTGTACAATACAGGTGAGTTGATATACTGTGACTGGAGATTAGGAAACCACACTCACCACGGGTCATGGAGGACTGACGGGTTCATATTGCATATTCATTCTGGCCGCAGCACAATGACTCGTTGGATGGAAACAGTGCTTGTTCGCAAATGTTTTGTTTGATATTCCAATTTTGCGCATAAGTAAAATTTGCAGCTTTGGATGGAAACCCAGCTAATGTGACTGACTGTGACTGAACTGTGTTGATGAGTAATGAATCATTGTCAGGTGTGCATACTCAGAACTCTTGTGATTGTGATCGCTGAATGGTGGAAGAGCCTGGTGTGTCTGTGACAGAATGAGAACTCAAATATTATTTCTGATGGTCAGACAAGTAAGAAATAAACCAGGATAAAGCACTATCAGAAAAATGTGAATGCTGTGAAATAGTGGCATATGCAGAAGAGAGTTTAAAAATATTCAATCAAATTATCATTTAATAATTTTATTTTATTTTTTATTAAATAAATTAATAAAACAAAAATATTTTATTATTATTATTATAATAAATTAATGATTTAAAAAGTAATGATTAATCATTAAAGCAGTCATATGATACGATTTCAAGTTTCCCTTTCTCTTTGGAGTGTTACAAGCTTAAAGAATAAAAAGAAGATCTACATAAAGAAGATCTGTAAAGTTGCAAAGACTAAAGTCTCAAACCCAAAGAGATACAGTATTCTTTATAAAAGTTAAGACTCGTCCACGCCCTCCTAAAATGCTTTGTTTAAACACGCCCCCATATGTCTACGTCACGATGTGGGAAGATTTGCATAATGCCGCCCAAATGTTCCCGCTGCCGCTGGAGCCATGTTGTAGAGATGCTGTTTCGTTGTGAAAGTGAAAATACTTTGTTTGGCCTTCCAAAAGAGGACACAACTAGAAATCAATGGTTAAGTTGTATTTACAACACTGTTCCAGAACAATTCAACCCAAATATTCAGATGTTTGCCGCACATTTTATGGAGGACTGTTTTCTGATCCTGGGAGAGAAGACTACAATGCCAGCTGTTCTGACTCACAGTTTGTAACTATGTTTACATATGTAAAGGATTTGCCTCTGATGATTCAAACGCGTGTTTTGAGCAGTGTAGAGCAGTGGTTCTCAATTCCAGTCCTCGCGCCCCCCTGCTCTGCACATTTTGTATGTTTCTCTTATGGCTTCAGACGTTTGTTCTATTCGAACGTAAGTGCCCTGCGAAGTAGACATCACAGGATATTCCGCCATGATTCCGGTTCGAAGCAAATGTATATGTTCCATTCAAAGTGCATTGAAGTGTGCTAGACGTCAGTTTAAATTGTATTTATTTACAGAGGTATATGATGTCACACGTGTCCGTGTGTAAAGACGTTGCGGAGTGCAAATCCGTGAATGAATGTTCGGAATAGAGGTAACTTCAACAGATTTCCCCAGCTCAGGGAGTAGGGAGCAATGAACACTGTGTAGGGACCATGTCAGTGGGAACACAGTTCATGCACGGAGCTCACTCCTAACGAGCTGATTATCTGAATTAGGTGTGATAACAAAGTGAGAAATATGAGTGCAGAATATGCAGAGCTGGGGGTGCGAGGACTGGAATTGAGAACCACTGTTGTAGAGTAGCTATTGTCGTTTGTCGTTTCCCTAATCACAAATGCAGACATGGTTTTATGTTTATGCGGCGCGATACAACCTCAAAGAATGAAACTACAAAGAATGAAAACATCAAGTGCAAATGCTGACTCTGAAAGAGAATGTTGAAATTTCTCTCCTGAGATGACCTAAAATATATCGTGCATGTGACTTGAATTAATTTTGCCTCAATCATTGACCTGAGCCTGCCGCACCTGTGGATTTAATTGAGCTAAGAAAGATTTAGATAATTTGACATTTAGCAGCAGACACTTTTATGTAGGGACCATTTGAGAGGTGGTCCCTAAGGAGCGACATGAGGTTAAGCATTTGACGCAAAGCACAGCAGTGATAAAGCCAGATTATGATCTCGGGATCTTTCAGGTGTTCGGCTCAATCCTGCTTCTCACTTGAGATCAAACCTCTGACCTTTGGGAAAGAAGCTCAGATCACAGGAGTTTAGCACACGGATGAGATGGGTTACTGCCACCCAGAGGTGTAAAACTCACAAACACGCACGTCCACAACACTTTTTGTCCACCCTTATCCTAGCAGAAGCAAGTTCAAGCTCAAACCGGTGCACAACATATATAAACAGTTTCCGGGTTGAACGACATGTGGCCTGGAAACGGTGTGCAACGGGGTTTGAGATACGTTTTTGTCTTGTTTGGTGGGTGTGTCAAAAATGTCAGCCCAATCAGCAGCAACATGTATATAAACCACGTGGTATTAAGAGACAGCTGGCACAATGTAATTAACATCAAAATAAAAGCAAAAAAAAAAAAAAAGCACGTATATTGTTTGCACAATTATTCACATTAAAGGCAAAATTATTGGAATAATAAGAGCACATGTATAGATCTGGAACTTCTTTAAGTCTGTCTAAATATCATTAAGTAATTGCAATGTCTTCTGGTCCATATACTTTCAGGAAGGTGTGCTAGACTTTGATTAATTTAATATAAAATGCTATACAAATATATATATATATATATATATTGCTATTGCATTGTGGAGTGACACTTTCATAAACCTTTCTATACTCCTTCGATTATATAATGGTAAATATTACAATATCATAGCACAACAACAGTGATCAGCAATAATGATAAGCCTAAAACTCAAAATAAAAATAATAAGGTCATATAGATCATAACACAGTCTCGACGTTAAGAAGTGGATTATCCTTCACCTGAAATGTTTGTCTTTTCATCCTGAAATGCGAGACAAATGTTGGATCACGATAGGAAACACAGTTTCCACAAATCTCTTCACTCCATTGGGATGTTCTCTTTTATCCTGGACGGCAAAGGGAGTGACTGTAACAACGAGCGTATTTTGTATGAAACACGTATTTATACTGATTTCATCAGGCTTCAAAATTTCTTCAAAAAGAACACAAAGAATGGCCATCTCAGCTGCCATAGTTGCAACTCTTGCGTCATCAGAACAGGGTGTTCAACGCACCACCGTTTCCGTTTAAAAACATTTTGCACCGTTTTGTCGGGGCTGAACACAGCCCAGGTCTCTTTTTCATACTTGGCTCTGAACTTGCATTATCAATGCAAGCACCACCATGATTGAGTCTTCAGACTTGCTTTGGACTGGTTTTATCGTAAAACTAACCAATTTCAGTTGGTATGAAAGTAATTCATTAAATAAAATGCATGGTAATCTTTACATGCTCCAGAAATGTTATATTTTGACTGTTGCATTTCTCTAAGCTGCTTAATTGCCCCTGCATTTCTTTTTCTTTTTTTCATCTCATTCAATCCATCTGCAACAGACAAAGCAAGTGCAGTTTGCTCTCAATGGTAAATAAAAAAAGGGTAAAAAATAAAATTAAAAAAATAGCTTCTTTACATTGGTACTCACCAAAATGACAATGTACCGCATTTTTGAAAAACATACTTTTTTATTTTTGTAAAACTCCAAAAAAAAAAAAAAAAAAACAAAAAAAAAACATACCTATAAATACAATTCACTATAGTTTCCAGCTGAAATGAACACTAGTGGCTTTTGTTCTTTTTCTCAGATACTATGATTACATGTAGATTATTGATTAATAAATACCTTTTGATTGGTTCCTTGCATGACCTCAAAATGCTTTTACCATAGTACATGATTTATAAACAAATACATTTTAATGTTTGCATCACATAACCAGTTCCATGTGTATGACTTTAATGGCATAGTAAACTTGCTCAGATGCAAGTTCATCAAGGACAATATATGATAAAGAATTCAGATATCAAAGCAAAAGTTTGGTGTTGCATACAAAGTGAATCATTGCTATCAATTTATTGTCACAGTTAAGTATCTCTGTTAAAGGCTATGAATATGCTCACGTTTTTAATGACTCCATCACTGAGAAATAGTAAAGAAATATTAAATATATAGAAAATGAACTGTAGTCAACAGGATAGTCCTGGACAATCAAGTGCTCAGTCTCAGGAGATGGACATGACTGTTGGATTTGGTGTCAAATTTGATAAGATGGTTGGAGAGAAGCTTCACTCTGGCTTCGGATAATTGCACAGATTAGTCACTGGAGCTAATTCATTATGAATCTACGTTGCTAATTATGTATGTTTGTCCTGTCTGCTTTGTGTGAATGAATGTTTTTATCTGATTGTATGCATCGAGCACTCACTATATGATGAATCTCAGCAGCTGAAGTTTTGACGTTTCATGTTTTATATATAAAATCTCCATACAATGTAGATAGATAGAGAAATCTGAGTTCTCTGAAACAGTATTTTCATGATTTTCCACAAGTGCAACCGTGGGTCACAATAACAAGATGGAAGTGTGGGTATGATTTGCCCCAGAAGTGAAACATCCACAGTGAGGTCACATGTTAATTGGCTGTGAAGAATAAAGTATAATAACATTAATGATTATGTGAAACACAGAGGTTATAAGCCAACAGCATGTGTTTTTAAAGTCAAAGCATTGTTATAGTAGGCTTCAACATGCCTATAGAAAAAACTAACTTTTGAAAGCTTTCTCAGTGAAAAAAATAAATAAATAAAATAAATAATAATGTATGCAGCAGTGAAGTGTGTAGATAACATTATTTTGGCTAGTTCTGGTTAGTTTTGTGCAAAATAGGACATTAGTGTAATACTTAATGCATACTGTGCAGTAATTACTACACACTGCCAGTCAAATGACCTCACTACATGCTTTAGAATGTAATGTCCAATTGGCAGACGAGGCATTTTTTCCACTTTTTTGGTAAATTGTTTAGCTCTTTATTTTTATTTAAACGTCTTGGCAGTTTGAGCAAAGAAGTCAAGAAATACAAAAAAAAAATTATTTTGCATGGTAAAATTTCTTCATACTTGTTCATTTATACTGTATATACAGTATATACTGCATATAAACAATCTTATTTCAATGCATTACTTAAGACTTTTAAAATGCCTTTTGTATATTTATTACTGTTTATATATTATTGTGTTTTCTTTGTCATTACTGTTTTGTGTATAGTGCTTTGCGAATATTGTATGTAAATTAATTCATCCTAATAAAAGTTTTTACATTTGAAATATAATATGTATAATGAATACTGCAAACAAAGTATTAGTATTATGCCATTCTGAACTTTACAGTAGTGTCATGAGCTGCTTTTTTTTACTTCGTACTTTGAACACTGAAGGCCAAATAACGAAGGCAAGTCAACCCTTAAGAGAGAAGAATTACAAATGAGATCCATTAATATTTCTTTTTCTCCTTGACAGAAATGTGATCAGATGAAGACGTTTTCTTGCTTTCCAGCAGACCCTCAATATTTATGCTCTAGTGTTTTAGAAGAGATCTCAACAATGCCTCAAACAATAATGACAAATCAAAGTTCACACAAAGTCCACACAGTTTTTTGTTTCAGGATCAGAGACACTCACATGCTCCTGCTGGCCTTTTCCTGCGACACACAGAAGGGAAAACATTGATTTGAATTCCCATGATATTCTAGTTTCATCAGTGAGATCACCGAGAGCCATCCTCCAGATGGGTCTGAGAGCTGTGCTATTGATAATTTGTGGCCATTGTAATATTGTATTTTCCATGTAACCAAAGCCTTTGAGTAATGCATGTGTAAGAGCAGCATGTGTTGTCTCAGGACAATTGTCTGTGTTTTTAAGGTGTTACAGGATCTTTGCTTGTAGGAGGTGTCATTTGACACATATTGCAATGTTTCCATATCACACTCGGATATGCAGATGAAACAGATCTGAAGTGAGATGCTCAGTTCCCACGTGCACCATTCCACAAGGAAGAACATCAGAGAAGTCTGTTCAAGGAAACCAATCACATATTTCCAGACTTTTTTATTCAGTGTTGTCTATGGC
Organism: Cyprinus carpio; assembly: GCF_018340385.1. Classification (NCBI taxonomy): domain Eukaryota; kingdom Metazoa; phylum Chordata; class Actinopteri; order Cypriniformes; family Cyprinidae; genus Cyprinus; species Cyprinus carpio. The sequence continues at coordinate 21,108,444 of NC_056615.1, forward strand.
TGGAAGTCATCTTTAAACAGACCTTCACAGCATAAACAAAACTGACCTTAGCGTTGTTTTTTATCAGCATCTAGCCAACATTTCTTGTCGACTTCAGCTTTAATCAGACCTAAGGGTCCTCCTCTGTGACTTACCAGAAAATGGAAAAATAAGAATAAAAGATGTTTGGTCCATTTTTCTTACAGAAAATAAAACATGTACTGGAAACCAAATAGATTAACACCTTCATGTGTTTCTCTTCAGACTGCTACAAATACACCTGCCAACATTTGATATGAGAAACATAACCAAAAATACAACAACAACATCATGGGTTTGATTCCCAGGGGAAACAAGTACTGGTAACATGAACCTTGAAAGAGATGCGATCTGCTTTGGATAAAAGCGTCGGCCAAGTTCATAAATGTTAATGTAAAAATTTAATGTTTCATGTAAAGTTTATAAATCTTTAAAAAATGTGTAAAATTAGGAGAAAAGTGGGGGGAAAATACTTAATTGAATACAAAACGTTAGTAACACTTTACAACAAGGTCCCATTATTTAATGTAAGTAAATGCAATCAATATAATAAGCAACACAGTTGTTATAGTGATCATTAATCCTTGTTAAAGTTAGTAAAAAAAAAAAAAAAAAAAACATTTCATGTTATGTCAGGTCAATTAAATAATGTTAACAGATAATGTTTCTTATTATAAAAATGTATTAGTAAATTAACTAAGATTAATAAATGCTTTAGAAGCATTTTTCATGGTATTAGAACTAATAAATTATGAACAAATAAAAAAATAGAGAATTGTACAGCTCAGTGTTCGGTGGCAGCTGTCACAGCTGAACAGTGCTCTGTTTGACCAGTCCGAGTCCTTCAGATGCAGCCTCTGATATAGTTAGTAAAATGTGTTAATACTCTGAAAAAATGTTGATACTTTCATTTTCAAAATAATCAGAGGTGGACTGTAAGGAAGTACATTAAGCCCAGTGGCAACTATTGTTGCCCAGATTATAGTGGTCATTTTCCTATTGTAAGTATTTTTCTAGATGTTATCCATGTTTTATTTCTCAATGACATGCAAGCAAACAACCAAATAAAGGATTTCAAGAAAAAAAAAATAAGGTATTCACTTCCTTCCTGTTACATGAGGCTGTCAAGTTCCTACCCCTACTTCCAGGAAGCATGGCGAAGGCAAACCCATATTCATATTACTAATAAGTATTTTTTGTTGGCATATATATATCTACATAATCATGAAGGTCTCTAGAATCATCCAAACAAAACAAATCTTCCAGGAGATCTATAGTTTTTTGTATACTATAGTTGCCGGTGGGCAAATAACTTGTAAGTACATATCATGGGGAAATGGGGTATACTGTGTTAACAGGTTAATAAATCAAGGTTATTGGTCTTGTTTTCTGCCTTTTGCTTTCATAATATCCCACCTAAAACATAACTTAACCCTTTAACTGACATCTCTACTGTACAGTAGACCTTAATTTGATAGGGAATAAATCTTTCAAAAGGAGTGGGGGGGGGGGGTGGACAGTTGGAGATTTCCAGTTTTCAAGTGACAGCAGCAGTTTACAAACTTCAGGCAGTCACACAAAAGGAAGAATGGAAAGATAAAGAGCCAACACATGGGATTAATTGCTTTAGATGATCTTTTTCTCCCTTTTATGACATTATGTCTCATAAGGGGCAAAATATTGAGGCCCCTTAATCCAGTTTGGATGCGTTTCATTCTAATTGGTCAAGGACCCTAATTCATTTTATGACTAGTAGCTTATGATTCCATTGTAATGCTGAAATTCAGACAAGTAAAGACTTTACAATATTATATGAAATCACCTACTACAGTCTGCCATTGAATACTATGGGCCTGAAAAAAATCATATTTTTCTTTCAGGTATACCTTTTTTATTATTATAGATGTAATATTTTCTTCATTCTATTTCTATTTTTATTTATTTATTTTCATTTAATTAACATACTTATAAGAATGAAAATACCTGCATGTTCAATAATAAGTAAATAAATATACAAACAATCATGGATATAGACTACACATGATAATTATTTAAAATAATCATATATTTAAAAAAGAATATCATTAATTTCATGAATATCAAGGACTTTTGTCAGGGTTAATCCATTTGACCTAATTAATATGTGCCTATTCATAAAATATGTGATATTTTACATATTTACATCACAAAGTATAGTATGCAAACATGCTTTATGTGAAATTATAAAACTATTGTGTACCTTCTCTGCAGTACTCCTTGTAGGCTACTTATAATAAAAATGCTACATTAGGGAAAGTTCACCCAAAAATGGAAATTGTGTCATCATTGTGCCATCTTCAAGTTGCAAACTTATGAGTTTCTTTCTTCTGATGAACACAAAAGAAGATATTTTGCAGAATGTTGGTAACCAAACAGTTAAATGCGTAATTTTCTTTCAGGTATACCCTTTTTATTATATAGATGTAATATTTTCTTAATTCCATTTTATTTATTTATTTTTCTTTTTTAATTAACTTATTGATACACAATACCCTGTAGGGTCACCTTAATGGCTGCACTTTGTTCTGCACTATGTTCCACCATTTTAAGACAAACAGATTTATTGTGTTTTCATATTCAAGAGATTATAATTATAACTATATAATACAGTTCTTCGACTTTTATGCATAATTAATTTGTTTATGAATAAAGATTGATCTGTTGAAAAGTTATTTTGAGTTAGATGCCAAATGCTCTCCTCTTATTCAAATTTTACACTGAAGGAGTGAATACAACATATTTGCCCACCGGCAACTATAGTTGCCGCACATTCTAATATGATTTTAAAGAAAATAAACTAAAACCTGGGGGGAAAAAATGCAGAACATGTTCACATAGGACACTATTAACATGACTATATGCATGAAACCAATCAGAAAAATTTGGGCACAAAATGGGTTAAGTATTCTCGAAAAATATAAAGTACTAATTTATCTTTTTTTCTCAGAGAGAGCAACACTAAAAATATGGTATTTTTACAACATGATGCATTGTGGTAGATTAAACTACCCATGCAACATACAAATCAGTGCAGCAGTAATAATAATGCAAAACCATCCTGACAAATTCTTTTTTCAGAACAGTACTGTATACCTTTACTTTTACTCTCATACCTTAAGTATATTAGAGTATGCAAGATAGGCTTAATACTTTTACTTAAAGGATGGTTCAACCAAAAATGAAAATTTTGTAATCATTAATCACCCACAAGTTTGTTCCAGGTTTGGAATTTTAATTTTTGGCAGAACTATCCCTTTAGCTAAGGTTTTAAATACGACTAGGAGTTTTTTTCCCCAATGTGGTAGTTACTAAAAGTAGTTTACCTCAATATTTATTTTACTAATTATGTTGTCATAGCTCTAAACAATTTCTCTTTTCCTTAAATAAGACCAGGACCACTGTACTGCAGGATAAAAGTTGCCAGCACTGGAAATGTTTTTTAATGGTTTTCGGCTGAGCAGGGAGGCCCTGACAGTGCTGCTGGATCTACTTAGAAGTGAAAGGCAACAGTGATGGGGTGCCACAGTCCAGACCCTGGTGTTTCTTTTCTGTCTGCCAGTGGTACATCATACAGAGTGGTCTCCAGAGTGTTTGACATGCCTCCTTCCACTGTCAATTGTCCTTCGAGGCACTGAGGAGGTGCTGGCCATTCACCAAGAGATTCACCTCGTGAAGACCCCAGAACACATGGAGGCAGGTCTGGGATCAAAACTGATGTTGTTTTTTTTCTGATGTTAAACCTAGGCTATGTTGTAAATGGTTATAAAAAGTACTTTCAGTCTGTATAGAAAAAAAAAAATGTTTTAATGTGTAAAAAAATAAATAATAATAATAATAATAATAATACTAATAATAATAATAATAATATTATTTATTTACAGGACAAAAACAAACATAGTAGAAAGTTTTGTGGGAAAAAATTACAAGCTGCATTTAAAATTAACAATGTATTTAATTACTATTATGTTACACATGTGAATATACAAAACAAAAATACAAAATGTATAGAAAAGTACTTGGGTTCATTTACACAAACTACACTACAAAAATGAATAATGTATACAACTTATTAATTTCATTTTTAACTTACATCACAAAAATACAAATAATATAGAAATTAGGTTGTTTCATTGATAATGTGACTTTTAAAAAAATAAAAGAAATTGAAAAAACTAATGTACCCACTGCTTTTCTCTTGCCTAATAGAGAATGACTAATGATGTATTTGTTAAGCATTATCTCAAGAAAAGAAAACAGTCCCTCCATTCTCTCCTTGCTCTCCTGTGCTCTCCTCTGTCTCTCTCTGGAGTTTGATGTCCTCTCTGAGCAGCTCCCACCAGCTTCCACTCACTCCCTCACCTGTCCCAGGACACTTGCAAATCCTAAGGCAGAGCAAAAATAAACCATGCCTGTTAACAACAACAGCACAATGAATTTAAAAAATGTATGTATGTGTGTATATATGTGTGTAACTTGCTTACTTTGTATTTTTTAAGTCTTTCCCCAGTAGGTTCATTTACTCCAGAATAGTACTAAAACAAGAGAAAATGGAAACACTTATGAAAAATATAAAGACAGGTTTGCAATCTTAACATTAGAAAAATACGATACAGGAGGACATGCATAAAATACTTTTGTGCTAAATTTTGGTTAAAAACATTTTGTTGACATACTCTTGAATGACAGTACTACAAAAACACAACAAAGGGAAAGACTGTTGCCTTATATAGGTGGTTGTCTTATTGGTTTGTGGGCTTGTGTGTAAAAAAAAAAAAACACTTTTAACACTTTTGCTAGGTCCTTTGATTAAATGAAAACAATACTTTCATTTCAATGTGAATTACCCCACAGAAACACAGTGTTCTTTGAATATATAAACCATCATCATCTGCGCACAAGTGATTCTGGAATATGGTAGGGTGCGAAGTGTCCATCAGATGTGCACTTCATTTTCCTGGGAAACGAAGGGTGCATTTGAAGTCGCTTTCGAAATTTGTCAGCCATTGTCCCACCGCGGTGACGCAATCGCACTTCAAATGCACACTTCAGAGTCTGCACACTTCAGTTTGGGACAGCCTGCGTCACGCCGCTGTGATGCAATCGCACTTCAAATGCACACTTCAGAGTCTGCACACTTCAGTTTGGGACAGCCTGCGTCACGCCGCTGTGATGCAATCAGACTTCAAATGCGCACTTCGGAGTCTGTGCACTTCAGTTTGGGACACAGAGCTAGCTATTGATTCAGTTGTCCTTGTTACATACATGAAACACAAACTTGAACATAATTCAAAATAGCATACTAGTACGAATTTCTGCCATTTTGAATTTGGAATTGGTTTTATCCCTAGCTGAATCCAGTAGTTCACATCTTGACAATTCTGGATTGTTTTATTCTTAGAAACATCTTGGAATGTACAGGCCTGTATCTTCAGACTGGCTCAGAAGAAAGTTGATTTAACATACTCATGATTACTTTGAAGCTTTGAGTGATACTTGAACCCTGTCCCAGCCATAGCTGCTCTATCTTAAATGCTGCATTATAATTCAACTACAGTCAATCATATTATAAAGTGCTTTTAAAATCTTGCACACACTGCAATATCAATATCCTTCGGTTAGACTTGGAAAATAACTAATTACAAATACTTTCGTTGCAGTACTTGAGTACATTTTTTTTCTACTTTGAGTATAATTAAATTGTGGTACTTTTACTTTAATAAAATAAAACTAAAGTATTCAAATTGGCTACAATTATTTTTCACTAAAAGTACATAGTACCAAAAAAAAAAAAAACGCCAAGGGGGGGCGCCAATAGAGAACACAGAACAAGCCGGTGTTTGACAGGCACTTTTCAAACTTCTGGGGTGGAGTCCTGCGTTTAGCCAATAACAGACAGGTCTGACTCGGGTGCAAAATCAATTAAAACTTCCAGTTCAGTTGGGGGGCAGGGCATTCAAACCATGCTATACTTTGACTGTCAATCACCGGCGTTTGTCGTTTTTGAATCCGCATCATTAGGAAGGCAGGCAGAGGTGAGGATCTATTTGCAGGAGCTTAATAAAGTAACAGAGAACACAAATGTCAGAGAACACAGAGAACTAAAACAAAAGCACCAGAGAAACACATTCAAAACTGGCTGAGAATTCAGTGAAAACACAAGGACTATATATACACGGGGGTTACAAGCTAACAATGTTAACAAGATAAGACACACCTGGGGAGACTAATCAAGGGGAAACCAATGAACAAACAGACTACAAACTGACTATCGGTGCATTCCAAATGGGATATATCGCCCTCCGAAGGGCACTTCGGAGTGAAAACAATGGCCCTGTCCCAAATGGTGCACTTCATGTGGACTTTCGGTCTCGTGGACTTAAATTGTGCATGCTCGCCGAGTCTACGAGTCCGTAGGCCATCCCATTCAGCATTTTAATGCTCTGAAGTGTGCTCAGCAGCGCCTCCTTTGTACCCTTGAAGCGGTCTTCCGCACACTTTAACTACCCAGGAATCCTTGCGAAATGCCAATCAGACAACGGATGGGAGGAGATTTCGCTCAAGAGCAAATGATGACATGGCTGAGAAGAAAATATTTAAGTTTACCTACAATAAATAAGGTTACATTTAAAATTTTACATGGTATATATCCAGCTAAAAGTGTGTTAGAGAGGTTTAGGTTAGAGATTGATCATTCATGTGATTTTTGCTCAATGGAAAAAGAATCTATTGTCCATCTGTTTTGTAACTGTATATAAAAAAAAAATGTTTTGGGTGGATATGGAAAATTTCATTAGAAGGAAAACAAATATTGTATTCAGGTTAAATAATTTTGATATATGTATGTATTATTCCAGTGAAAATAACAATAATAATAATAATTTTAATTTTATTGTACAATTGTTTATTATTTTGGGAAAATTTCATATACACAAGAAGAAATGGTCAGGATCCAAGCCAAATTTTATTCATTTTCTTCAGGAGACAAAATACTACTGCACCAGTATGGAGAACATTATAAATAAAAAAGCAAGGAAAGACCTTTTATTTTAAACAAGAATATTCATTTTTTTGATGAATCAATCATGGTTTGTACACTGTTTTTTTTTTGTGCTTAATACATGTAAAGGTTGTCTGTATTTCTCAGTATATATATTTTCTGGTTTCTCGTTAAAAAAAAAAAAAAAAAAGGTAGGCTATCATAACGGTTTTTATGACCTAGGTGTACATTTTACCAGTTGTTACCTACAGTATATACAAACTTTATGGTCATCAACCAGTGGTTGATATCTCAAACATAATAATAGCGCATTGAATAATACGATCGCATTATGATTCATTAAATAAATATAGAACCGAATGTCAGGGCTTTACTGAGTCATATGTAAACCTAGTATATTTAAACCTGTAAATTCATCTGAAACTCACGCACATGTTTATTATGGTTTAAAATTGTAATCTTAGTTCAAATGGAACATAGGCAGCATATTCCCCGAACCTGCAGCTCCTGTCAAAAAACAACTAGACTTATTTCTGGCGTGACGATCGAGTCTGTCCCAAAAATACTTCTCAATGCATGTTCGTGGACTCACGCCAAGGGCCCTATAGGTCTGCACTACATGACGTCACCAAAGTGTGGACTCTGAGGAAGTCCACAAGTCCGGAGTGTGCCATTTGGGACAGGGCTTATCATCGACGCCATATTGAAGGGTCGTTCAAAACTGGCCACTTCATTAAAAAAAAAAAAAAAAAACCTGGGTATAAAAACCATGAGAAACAGGAAGTGACATAAAAGTCCTAGACAAGACACAGAGGACATGTAACATTCTCATTTTTAGTTCATGTTAATATTAGGAAGTCAATAAAATGAATTCACTTCAACAATTTTGTGTTTGTGTAGTAGTATTTCAATGCAAAAACCTTCAACGGCAAAAACAAAACTGAACTTAGTGTTAGTTTTTTTTATCAGCAACTAGCCAACATTTCGCATCGACTGCAGCTTTAATCAGTCCTAAGGGCCCTCTTCTGTGACTTCCCAGTGGAAAAAATAAGAAGAAATGAAAAAAAAGATATCTGGTCAATGTGTGCTTACACAAAATACAACAGAGAGACTAACACACCAAATAGCAGACTACGTTTTCATGCATTCCTCTCTTCACAACTTGCAAACCACTACGAATAGATCTCAAATATTTATCTCATTTGCTACGAAAAATAGATATACCAAATATATACCAATTACACATAAATAATAAATGCACTGAAAAACAGCACTAGAAAAAAACAAGGCGTAGGTTTAAATCCCAAGGAAAGCATGAGTTGGTGAAATATAAACCTTGAATGCAACGCAAGATGCTTTTGATAAAAGCATCAGTCAAAAGCATAAATGCAAATGAAGTGTTTTAAAATTCTGGTTAAGCATCAAGCACACACACACACACACACACACACAAGTATATTATTATACATATATACACATATATATATATATATATATATATATATATATATATATATATATATATATATATATATAATGTTAACAAATTAGAATAAAGTAAAGAAAAAATGAAGGTAACACAAGAAGTCAATGAAGTGAATTCACTTAAAATTTTGCCACTTTTGCATGCATAATAACAATAAAATAAAACAAAAAAAAAAAAAACTTCAGTAACCAAACAGTCTGCTTCAATTTGCTAGGTACCCAACCGACAGTCCTGCATTCATCTGATGCTAAATGTGTCTGAAAAAAGGTTTGAACACTGGTATAGAGTACACTTATCGGTGAACAATTTAAATGGCTTAAACTCTTAACAGTCTATCTGAAAACAGGTTTGAGACATTGCCTAAAACACGAGGAGGAAAATGACTAACTAGGTCTTTTTTGCAATGCCTCATGACTGCAAAACTCTTAGTGACAGTCCCCAATGCCCTTTAAAAAAAATTGAATAAACAGATAAACCACAGCTGAGGAGGCCGTCTTGTTTTGACTGCTCTGATGCTCTGTGTGGACAAAAATAGGAGTGAGAGGACACCTTTCTCTGCTAATTTCTGCTCCTTCCAGTCAAATTATGACACCATACTAAACAATGCAAGGTTTTATCACATTATAGCATGAGCTCTGCACAGAAACCAAAAGCTGCAGACTACAAACATCCCATCATTCTTGTCTCGTTTTCCAGTAAAAACATCTAAATAAGCTTAATTCACCTGAGGAGCAAAGGTGCATGAAATATTATGTCTGTCTAATTTTATTTCACACTCTTCTATAGTAAATTACTTCACCAAGCAGCAGGCTTTCATTTGCATATTTTAGAACAGATAGAGCAATGATCCAATCATTTGATTACAGGTATAACAAATAAAAAATATGGTCTATGAAACACGGGTCACACACATGGAAAAAAAAAAAAAAAAAATTCAGGTAAAGATGAAAGTAATGAGTATTTCTCATCTCATTAAGACATAATAAATTACTCTGACAAAACATTAAATGAAAAGGGAGTGTTCTGCTTCTGTTGATGAGCCCAAGTCAAGCAGAAAATAACATGTCACTGGGGACCAAAAAACAGTCAAGTTCATGTGCACACTTAATGACATGCACCCAGTCTGAATGCTAATCTCGGGTTAGTTATTTTCAACATCCGTTTTTGTTAAAAGAGCATCTTATGTGACCATATTTTGCTGATGCCATTATTGCTTGAATCTTTCTAATGCATCATAGACAAAACTCCCCCCAACTATTAAAATGAATACTCTATACTGTACATTTAATTTGGACTACACATATGGGTTTGATTCTTGAATTAACTTATACTCACCAAGGTTACATTTATTTGATCAAAAATGCTCTCTTTGTGAAATATTACAATAAAAAGTGGCTTCTCTCTTTGTGAAATATTACAATAAAAAGTGGCTTACAGTATAAATAGTAGTACTGTAAAAAAATATTATTATTTAAAATAACTGCTTTCTATGTGAATATAATTAAAATGTAATTTATTCCTGTAATGTGAATCTGAATTTTCAACATTGATAAAAATCAGTGTTTCTTAAGCAGCAAATCACCATATTAGAATGATTTCTGGAAGATTAAGTGACACTGAAGAATAGAGTAATGATGCTGAAAATTCAGCTTTGCATAACAGGAATTAATTAGATTTTACGATATATATTTTGAACAGAAAACAGTTATTTAAAATTGCAATTATGTGTATTATTATTTTTTTCCCCTGTATTTTTTTAATCAAATAAATGCAGCCTTGGAGTACAGAAGAGATTACAAAAATCATAATTATTCAAAACTGATTCCTGTGGAGTAGTTTAATGTTGTATGCACACACATCATTCTTATACACACTGTTTAGTTTTCATATTGAAAATAAGAAAAAGGTCACATCACTTTGATCCTTTCAAACCTTCTCAAGCTGTGCTGCATGTTGACAGAGGGGATTTTTAGTATTGCACAGGCTATTGCAACACCAGTGGCATTTTTTAACTTTACGTTTCTAAGTGTGTGCATGCAAACTGACTACACAGTCAGTCAAAAAAAATTGTCTGAATAAAATTGGCTGTAGAGCAGAGCACTGAAATTACATCTGTTAACCACCAGTCCACACCCAAAGCTTTCCCTGACTGGCATTTGACAGAAATTACAAGTGTCCATCCGAGAAGCAAACACTCAGGAAAAGGAATTATTTTAAGAAATGAATTCTGCCAATCTTTCAGAAGGAGCATAATTTCTAGCTTATATTATACTCTTGAAACAAAAAAACTAAACATAAACAAAATCATTTCTCACAGTTGTCTCACATTTAATTCATAACACTAGACAAAATACCAAAGTCTGCAATCAAAAGTCATAGACCTTGAAAATAACTCAAATATTTATCATTAAAATCAACTGATCTGAGCTGCTCCACATTCAATTCATATACTATTACTGTATAAAAACTACTGATTCCTTGCAACTATTTTTACCTCTTCTAAGGATCTGAGACAAAGCTGATAGCAAAATGAACATCTGTTAAGTACCTGAGCTGTGAAAGAGTAACATCTGAGTCATAAAGATCTCATATGGGTGCAGTGAAAACCTCACAGTGGTCAGAAACAGTACAAAAAAAAGCACATCTAAAAACAAAAATTATATTTTTCCATCACTATGAGAGAGTTACAGCCCTTTCTGTTCTTACCAGGTCCTTGTAAGCAGACTACACTGTGTGTATTCTGTGCTTTACAGCCTGTCCTCACTACATAAAAGAACTCCACACTTCCCTTAAATGGAGACATGAAGCTTTCCAAAAGGTGGCTCTGTTTTAATGACCAATATGCATTATCAGCGAAATTGGCTGTGGGCTCACCGAAACCTCCCGGTCCAATGATATGTATTGCCACACCATGATATGTACTGAAAAAACTTGCTAGTGCATTGTAACCTTTAATTAATGTTCAGGGTGAATTGAACAAAACTACTAAAAGTGCCTGGATGAGTGTTAAAGTTGACATGAAATCAAAAGGAACACTGTTTATATATACAAATACATTTAAAATAAATTTCAGTTGTTTATTTAGTGTAAAATTATTTTAGGGTCTCTTCATTAGTTGCTTATGAGCATGATCATTATGAGAATATTAGCCATTTATTTGTAGTAATTAAGCACATATTAATGCCTTATTCTACATGACCTTATTCTACTTCCCAAGTTCTACCCAATATCTAAACTTAAAAACTACCTTACTAACCATTAATAAGCAGCAAATTAGGAATTTATTGAGGCAAAGTTGTAATTAAAAAATGTTCCCTATTCTAAAGTGTTACCAAAAATTGTAACCCCACATCGTTCAGACCCAGTACAAAAGCAAGCTGTTTGTAATTAGTACATTTCAATCTCTCATTAAAATGTGCTAAAATATTAAATACACACACACACACACACACACACACACACACACCACACACACCACACACACACACACACATATATATATATATACTGATCATTTGTGGAAAAAGAAAAAGAGCAGTTAGAGATTAACTTCATTGTCCGTTTTGGTCTTTTTGTGGAAAGTGCCAGTGGACTTTAGAGACTGGAAGTGAAGCTGTTGTCCGTGGGCTCGGTCGCTTGGCATGGAAAGCTTGTGCACACAAAGTAGCAGTGAGCGACTGGGTCGAGGTCTTCTGAGGGCTTCTTTAACATGCATCCATATGGTTAAAAGACCTTGCTCATACTAGCATTTCCCTGCACTGGTGAGCAAAGCTTTATTAGTGGCAAGAACACTTGAGGCATATCGGCATAAAGAAAGAGTCCGATTGTTCTCTAGAGTTGTCATTCAAGTTGTTTGTGAAAGTTTTACTGTCCGTGCAGTTGAACCCGGGTTCAATGGCAAAAGGGTTTGAGGTTTAGCCATTTATTAATCAAGCAAATTAGCAGACAAAAAAAAAAAAAAAAAAAAAACTGGGAATGTTTTGATGATCACCCAAAACACTCAAACAACATCCCATCAACCCTTTAAACATAGTAGAAATAGATACCTGTGTAAGGGTGGTCTCCCTACAGTGGTTCAGGCTGTAGGATTGCCAAATGACTAAAGAAACGTTATGAGCACGATGGTATAAAACTGTACATTTCTTGTCTATTACCACCCACTGCCACTTATACCAACGACGGAAATAAGAGCAGTTAGAAAAGCTAAATATGTGGGAGAGAGTTGCTATTAAGTGACTATATTTGTATTGCAATAGGCAGCACTTCAAAGTTAATATTGAATCAAGACTAGTTAGCACATAATTTATCATTTAAATGGTTTAATAACAATATTTTGTTATGGTTACACTTGAATTGGTTACAAAATAGATGAAGGATGCTAAAACATATAGTTAATTGTACCCAACATGTATGTAAAATATTATCTGAGAGAGGGGGAGAAAAAATATGGAGAGAGGGCAGAGCCCAGAGAAGATAACTCCAGCAAAGAAAAGAGACAGCAAAGAGAAAGAGACAGAGCAACAGTTACAGTCTTCTTTTATCCCTTCCTTGACCATGTGACTAAAAACCAAATGTGAGACATTCAAACTGACCAATCAGCAGATTACAGCTTCACCCACTGGGCAAAAGGTGTGACAATTAGCAGACCCCCGATGTATAAACATGTTGGCCTACATGCCTTGATCGATCAGCACTTCTGTGCCTTCAGGAATGCCAAATGGCCCTTTTGTTACTCAAGATATGTTTGGGACAGGAAACCCTACACCTGGTAACCATTCAGAACCAGGGTTATTAAAGGGATACTCCATCGCAAAATGAAAGTTTTGTCATTATTCACTTACCCCCATGTCGTTCCAAACCCGTAAAAGCTTTGTTCATCTTCGGAACACAATTTAAGATATTTTGGATGAAAACCGGTAGGCTTGAGACTGTCCCATAGACTGTCAAGTAAGTAACCAGTGTCAAGGTCCAGAAAAGTATGAAAATCATCGTTAGAATAGTCCCTCTGCCATCATTGTTTCAACCGTAATGTTAAGAACGACGACAATGCTTTTTGTAGATGAAGAAAACAAAAATAACTTTATTCAACAATTCCTCTCCTCTGTGTATCTCCAAATCAGCATAGCACCATTTTGGCAAATCTGAGCAGTACACAGGCGGCGTACACTCTTATGTGTCAGCGGCGCCGACAAGGATACATTTTTTTTATGTATATTTACGCTTTAGTTTGAAAGAAAACAGCGCATCGGGCACAGCGCAGGTGACATAGAAGAGGTTACGCCCTTTAATGTTTACTACGACTAATATAAACATTTTTGTTAATTGAACTTTTTAAGAAGAGACTTTTCCTGGAAGTAGCTCATTACAACAGCTACATTTTCCATTGGTGTTGTGGTAGGAAGATCCCTTGTCTCTGCCTCGGCCCGCCGACCCAGCTGCTCCACCATGACTCTTAGCTCCACTCCTCCGGCTGCCCCACGTTGAACCATCCCACTGGCTCCGTTGGTCCCTCCCTCCAGCTCCACCTCCGTACCCTCTCACTCCGGCTCCACCACGGCCTACTGGATCCCCGCCTCCACCTCGGTCCCAGCGCAATCTGCTCCGCCTTGGACCTCCGGATCCTCCCCGTTGCCTCGGCTCTCCGTCTCCAACTTGGGACTCCTCTCCCACCTGCTCCGCCGCTGTCAGTCGGCCCCTTGGAGTTATCAGCTCTTCCTCCACCATGGCTCCTCCATCCATCGGCTCCACCATGGACTGTCATGTTGGCTGTGGTCTGGGGTCCCACCTGGCTCTTCCTGCTCCAAGTAACATCTGTCTCCATCCTGGCTCCTCCCTTCGTCTGGTCCGCCCTGGTCCTTCTTTTCTCCATCCTGGCTCCTCCCTCCATCTGGTCTGCCCTGGTCCATCTAAGGCTGCACGATTCATCGAAATTTAATTGCAAAGGTGATAAATCGCGATTACAAAGAAGCTGCAATTGTCATGTCTATCTTTTAGTGAAGCACAGTAATCAGTAGTAAATCTCCATCTGCGGGCCGGAGGGCGCTCTCACGCTGAAACTCCAAATATACCCCGCAGAAGAAATCCAGGAAATACTTATAGCGGTTACTGAATAAACAGAAGATTTAACTGCTTTCATTGATTCAGCATGACTAATAAACACATGACCACAACAATATATGGTTTATCTGAGTTTGTCTTATTATATTTTTTTTTATAATAAAATATATAATAATGCAGTGCTAATCGAAATATCCTTTAACACTACTTAGAATACTATGAAATATATTTGGTGCCTTATTCTGTGTATGAAGCCACATCATCTCACAGAAGGATTTATTTCAAACACTCAGCTGACGTTATGAAGTGAGTTTGAAGTAAAAACATTTCAGTAAATGTCATGTTTCACGTGCTTTTAGATGGAACAGCATTTACTACACAGAGCCATAGTTCACTGAGAAGCTATGCAGACAGCTTTTATAATCGCAGAACGATTTCGATTTTATTATCGCGTGATATATCGTCTGCAATTATGAATGCAATTTTGAACTACTAATCAGTGAACTACGGCTCTGTGTAGTAAATGCTGTTCCATCTGAAAGCATGTGATGGAGATTTACTACTGATTACAGAACCGCTTTACTGACAAGATATGCATGACAATCGCATTCGCTTAATCATGCAGCCCTAGGTCCCTCTTTTCTCCATCCTGGCTCCTCCCTCGGTCTAATCTGCCATGGTTCTTCCATGATACCTCCTTGACTCCTCCCTCCTGGTCATCTGCCGGCCCATCCCGTCACCATCCATGCTCCACCCTTATGTCCCCTCTCTTTAGTGTTCCATTTAGGCGCGAGGTCGGAATATAAATAATACTAATCTATCACTGTCCAGAACAACCCATAGCAACTGCCCTAGCAGCCACTCAGAAGAACTAAGAAACTGCAAACATAAAATAATAGAAATGTTTGGCAACATGCATGTGGCACTGAGTTTTGCACACAGACATGCATTGTTCACATTTTCTTGAAAATTTTTAGTTTCTCATTTTTAGTTTATATCTACTAAAAAAATAAAATAAATTCAGCTAAGAGAAAACTGACAGGAAAACACTACATGAGTTCAGCAGCGCAGGCCTTTGTGTGAGAGATGGAGTGTAAGACGCTGTGCCTGTTCTCAATTATAGAGCTGAGAGGGATGGAATTGTTTGTATTCAGGAATACAAGTGATCTCAGCGAATGCACAGTGTAATTCAGAAAGACAGTTCATTGCTAATGCTGAGACGAGACCTACAGCATGCAAATTACAGCTTAGCCAAAGCCTCAGCCTTATGTTCGTTTACTTCAACTGCCTGTTAATGATGTACAACTATGGCATATCATCCTTTAAGATAATGGAGTCTGCTATTATTGCTCATGATTAAACACTCGGCAGTTAGAAGACATTGTAATATCACATATAAAATGTAAAAGAGACCTTGAGAGTGTCCCTCTGGAATAACCAGCAAAACTTTACAACATATTTGTTCACACACAGAATCTGTTGCAGATGTTTTTGTATTATCTTTTTTATTTTTATTTTTTTATTTTTTGTAATATATACTGCAATATAAAAATGCTGGAATTTTCACAAGATTACTTACAGATACCTCTATTTAGAAAGAATGAATCATGCATCTGAATACATAATAATAATAATAATAATAATAATAATAATAATAATAATAATAATAATAACTAATTTTTTTTTTTTTTTTTTTTTTTTACAATAACCAACTCGAACTTAATTTGGTAACTATTTCAGAAATTTTCCACTTGAGTTTTCATTCCACATTCATACTGTTTTTGATCAATTCAAACTGACTATTAAATAGTATTAACTGTTATGATTATATTGTGATTACTGATAAAATCTAAATTAAAAATATAAAACAAAATAAAAAAAGTATTGTAATAATACAGTAAAAAAAAAAAAGTAAAATAAAAAATGAGTATGATAAAAAATTATTGGAGTGAAACTTGAAAAAAATTCTAATTAATATTTTAATTAAATATCTTAATTTTCAAACAGTAAACTATCCAGTAAATAAAAATAAATAAATCTGGTTTCAGAGTGATTCTTGGCTCTGTATGTTTATATACATACAAGCATCTCAGAAAGGCAGATTCACAGATGAATGCCATTCTTAAAACCATTACGGGTGCTGCTCATATAATTAGAATATCATCAAAAAGTTGATTTTATTAATTCCATTCAAAAAGTGAAACTTGTATATTATATTCATTCATTACACACAGACAGATATATTTCAAATGTTTAATTTCTTTTAATTTTGAATATTATAACTGACAACTAAGGAAAATCCCAAATTCAGTATCTCAGAAAATTAGAATATAACTTAAGACCAATACAAAGAAAAGATTTTTAGAAATCTTGGCCAACTAAAAAGTATAAAAAAGATAAGTATGAGCATGTACAGCACTCAATACTTAGTTGGGGCTCCTTTTGCCTGATTTACTGCAGCAATGCGGCGTGGCATGGAGTCGATCAGTCTGTGGCACTGCTCAGGTGTTATGAGAGCCCAGGTTGCTCTGATAGTGGCCTTCAGTTCTTCTGCATTTTTGGGTCTGGCATATCGCATTTTCCTCTTTATAATACCCCATCGATTTTTTTCTATGGGGTTGAGGTCAGGCGAGTTTGCTGGCCAATTATGAACGGGGATACCATGGTTCTTAAACCAGGTACTGGAAGCTTTGGCATTGTGTGCTGGGGCCAAGTCCTGTTGGAAAATTAAATGTGCATCTCCATAAAGTTGGTCAGCAGCAGGAAGCATGAAGTGCTCTAAAACTTCCTGGTATACGGCTGCGTTGACCTTGGACCTCAGAAAATACAGTGGACCAACACCAGCAGGTGACATGGCACCGCAAACCATCATTGACTGTGGAAACTTTACACTGGACCTCAAGCAACGTGGATTGTGTGCCTCTCCTCTCTTCCTCCAGACTCTGGGACCCTGATATCCAAAGGAAATGCAAAATTTACTTTCATAAGAGCAAATAACTTTGGACTGCTCAGCAGCAGTCCAGTCCTTTTTGAAGCGAGACGCTTCTGACGCTGTCTGTTGTTCAAGAGTGGCTTGACACAAGGAATCTGACAGCTGAAATCCATGTCTTGCATACGTCTTGTGTAGTGGTTCTTGAAGCACTTACTCCAGCTGCAGTCCACTCTTTGTGAATCTCCCCCACATTTTTGAATGTGTTTTTGTTTCACAATCCTCTCCAGGGTGCGGTTATCCCTATTGCTTGTACAATTTTCTACCACATCTTTTCCTTCCCTTCCCCTTTCTATCAATGTGCTTGGACACAAAGCTCTGTGAACAGACAGCCTCTTTTGCAATGACCTTTTGTGTCTTGCCCTCCTTGTGCAAGGTGTCAATTGTCGTCTTTTGGGACAACTGTCAATTCAGCAGTCTTCCCCATGATTCTGTAGCCTACAGAACTAGACTGAGAGACCAATTTAAAGGCTTTGCAGGTGTTTTGAGTTAATTAACTGATTAGAGTGTGGCACCAGGTGTCTTCAATATTGAACCTTTAAACAATATTCTAATGTTCTCAGATACTGAATTTGGGATTTTCCTTAGTTGTCAGTTATAATCATCAAAATTAAAAGAAATAAACATTTGAAATATATCAAACTGTGTGTAATGAAAAAAATATAATATACAAGTTTCACTTTTTGAATGGAATTAATAAAATAAATCTTATAAAATAAATAAGAAAATTTGATGATATTCTAATTATATTACCAGCACCTGTATATTATATATATATATATATATATATATATGTAGTATATATATAATATATATATATATATATGTATATATATATATATATATATAATATATATGTGTATATATATATATATATATATATATATATATATATATATATATATATATGTATGTATATATATATCTAATATACGCTTTAAGTGCTCCATGAAATCAATTCATTTTGAAATAAGCAGACATGAGAAATGCATTGTAATCAATATTTCAGTTGGTTCACTTCCGTAATGTGGACTGGATTTGCTTCAAATGAACCAAACTCTCCACGTAAAAGCTATCAGATAGCCAACAATGACAAGTTTTTGTTCCAAAACACTATCTAGTGAACACTGACTAGCAGATACTCGCAACTACCGATTTGTGTAAATGAATCTGACAGCAGATCAGTGGCAGCGAAGGTGATTTATTTAGAGCGACTGGTTATTGACTGTGCGAAACTCATCCGTCTTTGCCAGTGTGGAAACCACACACACACACACACACTGTACAGCTCTGGAGGCTCAGGTGATCCACTCTGATGAATGACCCTTCAGTCTGAACGGACAAAAGCATCATCTTCACCAATGCCACAGGAGACGAGTGAAGTATCTTTGCCATTCTACTGCCTAACACTGACACAAGCCATTAATTTTCCAAACTGAAAGGTGTTGCCTTTCTTTGAATTTTGATATTTTGTTTTCAAATGCAGTGACATTCGTATATGTACATGTATGAGTGTGATTAAGTTTCCAAATCATTTATGCGGCTGTGTTGCACCACATAATTTTAAAGACAAATTAACGAATTTGGGATCAGGATTCTAACCTCTGATTAAGACTAATTTTAATCGTAGGTGATTTTTTAGTTATTTAAACGTCCTCTGTAAGTGTAGAGTTAATCCCTTACAGAGATTTGAAGGGGACATCAGATGCCCATTTTCCACAAGTTGTATGATTCTTTACAACTTCATGAAATGTCTGCAATATACTTTGGTTAAAATTCCTCTGTGGTCATGTAAAACAACACCCTTTTTAGCTTGTCAAAAACAGCTCTGATCACAGCAACCCCTTTCGGTTCATGTCTCTTTAAATGCTAATGAGATCTGCTCATCCCGCCCCTCTCTTCTGTGGAAGAGGAAAGGCAATTTGCAAATAATCATAGGAAATATAAAGTGTGGGACTTACTACTTCTGGAGGTGCAGCTGGTTTACGAACACTGATCCATTGGTGTACTGATCCATTCTTAAGTTCTAACTTTTTAACAAAACCTGCCTTGAATTGTCCCTCTTTTAGAAAGCAGTCCGGAGTAAAATGATTTGCGCTGACATAAATGCTTTTAGGTGGGTGGGGGGGTGGGGGGGTTGTTCTAGTGATGTTATGCTTGACACGGAAGCTCCGCTTGAATACATTACAAAAAAAAAACACATTTCAGATCAAAGCACTGTATCGGAGCTTGATTCATTTTGCCAGAAGCGTAATCTATGATATTGAAAGCTTTGTTAATCTGAAAACCACATGATTAGCATGTTTTTTTTGTTTTTTTTTTGGGGGGGGGGGGGGGGGGGGGGGGGTTGTATCCAATATCGTAATTAAATATTGAGCTCAAATGAACTTCACCTATGGAATAACAGAGGCAGAGTTAATAGACAGATAGTTTAATTTGTTTAATTTATTTGTATTTATTTTAGTGCCGGTACACCAACACAAATGACTTTGACAATAACCATTATTTATATACAATAAAATATAACAAAAAAAATCAGTCGTAGAACCAGATGTAAAACCAACATCAGAATCCGGAAGTGTAATGTTAATTCGCCGCATATTCCTACGAGATTTTCCTGTGGCGTCCCCTTGGAATTATAAGGTTCTATCTGCATTCCGAGTAGTTTTGAGATATTGAGCTTCAAAGTTTTTGTGTTCCATTTGACTGTGTAGATAGAACCTTATTGTTTTTTCAATAAAAAGTCCCATAATGTACACAACACTAAAAAAATTTATCACCTAATGTAAATACGTTGACACAAAATAAGAACATGTGAATAACTAAATTTTGACAAAAATGTCAGATAGAACCTTATAATTCCAAGGGGACAATGGGGTTTTATAATGTTTTTTTTGTTGTTTGTTTGTTTTTTGTTGTTGTTGTTTTTTATTTTTTTAATTATGAGTAAACATAACTTGATGATACGTTTTGTTCTACAGTGTTATCCAATTTTATGACCACTAGTTGGCCACAACATAAACTGTGTTAAAGCTTAGAGCACCACTTGTGCCATTCCCTTTAAAAACAAAAGTAATCCACTGCGTCCTTAGATGTCGGGAGTAGATGACGACAGCTATGTTTATTATCTTACATCTCCAACAACAAAAGACCTCAATCGCTTAGGAGCCATTCTTGTATACACCTGCTAAGGCGTCGAAACAGTGGCAGACTAATTACAGCTCACTCAGGGTGGGTCTATGCTAAAATGGCAGTGTCCATCAACAGTCGAGGATGGGGCCTGTGCAAAGTGAAATCACTTTTCCAAGAATTTGTGAACGGCTTGCTCTAAGAAAGTGCTTATGACTTACAGGTGCTGGTCATATAATTAGAATATCATCAAAAACTTGATTTATTTCATTAATTCCATTCAAAAAGTGAAACTTGTGTATTATATTTATTCATTACACACAGACTGATATATTTCAAATGTTTATTTCTTTTAATTTTGATAATTATAAACGACAACTAAGGAAAATCCCAAATTCAGTATCTTAGAAAATTAGAATATTGTGAAAAGGTCCAATATTGAAGACACCTGGTGCCACACTCTAATCAGTTAATTAACTCAAAACACTTGCAAAGCCTTTAAATGGTTTCAGTCTAGTTCTGTAGGCTACAGAATCATGGGGAAGACTGCTGAATTGACAGTTGTCCAAAAGACGACAATTGACACCTTGCACAAGGAGGGCAAGACACAAAAGGTCATTGCAAAAGAGGCTGGCTGTTCACAGAGCTCTGTGTCCAAGCACATTAACAGAAAGGGGAAGGGAAGGAAAAGATGTGGCAGAAAAAAGTGTACAAGCAATAGGGATAACCGCACCCTGGAGAGGATTGTGAAACAAAACACATTCAAAAATATGGGGGAGATTCACAAAGAGTGGACTGCAGCTGGAGTAAGTGCTTCAAGAACCACTACACAAAGACGTATGCAAGACATGGATTTCAGCTGTCGGATTCCTTGTGTCAAGCCACTCTTGAACAACAGACAGTGTCAGAAGCGTCTCGCTTCAAAAAGGACTGGACTGCTGCTGAGTAGTCCAAAGTTATGTGCTCTGATGAAAGTAAATTTTTCCATTTCCTTTGGATATCAGGGTCCCAGAGTCTAGAGGAAGAGATGAGAGGCACACAATCCACGTTGCTTGAGGTCCAGTGTAAAGTTTCCACAGTCAGTGATGGTTTGCGGTGCCATGTCATCTGCTGGTGTTGGTCCACTGTGTTTTCTGAGGTCCAAGGTCAACGCCGTATACCAGGAAGTTTTAGAGCACTTCATGCTTCCTGTTGCTGACCAACTTTATGGAGATCCAGATTTCATTTTCCAACAGGACTTGGCCCCAGCACACAGTGCCAAAGCTTCCAGTACCTGGTTTAAGGACCATGGTATCCCTGTTCATAATTGGCCAGCAAACTCGCCTGACCTTAACCCCATAGAAAATCTATGGGGTATTGTGAAGGGGAAGATGCGATATGCCAGACCCAACAATGCAGAAAAGCTGAAGGCCACTATCAGAGCAACCTAGGCTCTCATAACACCTGAGCAGTGCCACAGACTGATCGACTCCATGCCACTCCGCATTGCTGCAGTAATTCAGGCAAAAGGAGCCCCAACTAAGTATTGAGTGCTGTTCGTGCTCATACTTTTCATTTTTATACTTTTTAGTTGGCCAAGATTTCTAAAAATCCTTTCTTTGTATTGGTCTTAAGTTATATTCTAATTTTCTGAGATACTGAATTTGGGATTTTCATCAGTTAAAAAATAAACGAAATAAAAGAAATAAACATTTGAAATATATCAGTCTGTGTGTAATGAATGAATATAATATACAAGTTTCACTTTTTTAATGGAATTAATAAAATACATTTTTTTAATAAACTTTTTGATGATATTCTAATTATATGACCAGCACCTGTACTGGGTGGATTTTTATCATTATAGGGTGGTTGTGTACACACACTGCCAACACACATTTAAGTTCAAACACCAAGTAAAAGTGAATTTTGCAACCCATGTCCCTTTAAATTATAAGTATAATATATTTATAATATATAACGGTTCAACAGATCATGGGTTTTGAATCATGGATCGGATGATTTTTCAAGTAAAAAAAAAAATTTTTTAGAGAGAGAGAATGAACATACAGAGAAGTGTTTTTTTTTCTACATAATTTTACGTGTATGTATCTCAAATGCAAGGAGACGTGAAATAGGACTCTGTATTCTATCACTGTCTGAAACACATCTTTAACTGTGCTTGTGCGCACTTCAGGTGTGTGCGGCTGCTGTGCACACCAAAAACAGCACGCGAGTTCTCTTTCGCTACTTCTTGTTGTGGTTTTAAAATCGCTTGAACTTGTAAATTGGCAAATTAATCTGCAAATCACATGCGTGCCGAACTGTGGGGCCTGGTCCGTACGTATCACGGATCAACTGCGATTAGTTTATCCCCTAATATATGACAGATCAGAACAATCATTATAATTGAACATTTAATTTACATGAAATGGTCTATTACATACAGTACAACAAATGAGAATATAGAATAATTAGAACAATCATTAACGTGCAATAATTTTTTTCCCAGAACATTCTTGAGACCAGGTAACAACACTTCCAGACCCCGTAGCTGGGCTAAAGTGTCCAAATCCTTCGTTAAATTTTATTAAATCTTTGTTAAATGCTATTAAACTAATTATAAATTAATATATGTTAATATAATATTCATCTGCAACAGATTTGTTCAGTCACTTAGTTTGATATATTTTGTTTTCTAATGCACTGACATTCACACACTATAGTACTTCTATAGTAAGTGTAACTAAAGTGTCCATGTTTTTTTTTATGTTTTCTAAATGTTATTAAAATAATTATAAGTTAAAAGTGTATCATATTTATCTGCGATAGATCTGTACAGTAGTGATGTCCAAATTGCCTGAAAATGTTTCTTTCTGTAAATGACACTTAGTTTGATATTTCATTTACTAATGCAATTACATTTTTCCATGTACCTAGTACAGTTGTACATAGTTTAGCTACTCTTATACTGTACATTTCCACATGTAGAGTATAAGTGTGACTGAAGTTTCAGATACCTTTTCGGGGCCATGGTATTACATGACATCTGTTAAGCAAAAGAAGTCTAATCTCAATAATGAAAACTAACAACAACCAATGAAAGTGTATAGTGAAAATCCATGTGGGATTGTGTGCTAATATTTTGAGGATTTTTTAAAACTTCTGTCATCAAGTAGCCATGGGAATTTGCAGATGGCTGAGCACATGGGAAGCATGTCCCTACAGCAGGCCACGGTAATGAATACCGCTGAGAGTCCCGTAACTTTAACTTCTGCACTGGTGCATTCTGGGATATGTGCTCTCTGTGAATAAAAACAAAAATAAAAAAAACTGAGATGTCTTTTTTTTTAGTCGTTTGTGGTATTTATGTGCCTGTTTCTGTGCAATACTTTGGATACTCAAATACTTTCTAACAGTCACTATAAGTAGATTTAGAGTTATCGTCAAATTTCTATGCCATCCCCCTAGTTTTTTAGCTGTACAAATGCAGTCCGTAATGCTGTGTGGCAGGAGGAGCAAACGACAGACACAGTGGGTGTTGCGTTAGGCCTTGGATAGGCTTTTATTTAACAGAAAATAAACATAAAATGTCCAAAACAGGGAATAAAGTGTCCAAAGGTAAATGATTTCACAAAAGTGCCAGGGAATTGTGAAGGAGGCGCAGTGTTCAGGAAGGAGGAGTCCAGGTAGGCAGTGGAAAGGAGGGGTTCAAGTAAGGGGTGGAGTCTGGCGGCCACACACACACTGCTCTCTGTAGTCCAGGGCGTGAGGGGCAGCAGTTTGTTCACAGTGGCTCATCTTCCCTTGCCCACAGTGCTTGAGGGGAATAACGGCCTGGCATCCTAGCCCGTCGGCGGTGTCAAGGGCGTGTCTCCATTCCGGACTGGGGTCTGGCAGCTTGCTTCACTGGCGGTAAGAGAATCCCTCCACACTCCCTTTCTGATTCCACAAGGACACCGGCATGCATGTACTGGGGAAGAGACCGGTATCTAGTGTGGAGACACGCTCTGCATTAATGGCAGTGGTGACGAGGGTCCATTCACTTCAGGTGTGCCTCATCACACGCCGCCAGACCTAGCTGTTTCTGCGCCCCTCCTCTCTCACACACTCTGTTGGGAGCCTGGTAGTCTCAGCCCCAGACGTCACGCCCACGGACCGTTGGCTGAACATCTGATGCATACGGCACTTCAGGTGTTTCGAAGTCATCATCGGATTGGTCAAATTATACATTTCCAGGAGACATGTGTGTCGCGTTCTTTAGCGTTCTGCCTAGAAACAAAGATGCGTGGTGCCAAACTCCCTCACAAAAGAAGAAAGCATTCGTGATTACAACTGTGAAGACGAGAGCTTATCAGGATCAATTAAATGCTGGATTCTCAAAAGCATGTGAAGTATTTAAAGTTTGTGGCATAGAATCTTTATAATACGTTCGAGAGTTTTCACCGGTCTGTTATTGTGGCGACATTTCTACACCCCGAAACATGACGCTGAATGAAACTAACTGTGACTGGTTATTTGACATGTCGGTCAAATGGCCTCATGGGTGGTCCTTGGCCAATGAAAGCTGCCATGGATTCCAGGCCTTCAGGTGTCAGTCTGAAGGTCTGGCTACGCAAGACTAGGAGCCTGCATGGTTTTTGGCTGTCCCAGATGAAAGATTGGCATTGTGAAACAACTGTGGCGATTTCTGTGATCATGGCTCCTAAATGGTGGCTCCTATGTCGTACAGTGAGACAGGGGAGTCGTGGCCTAATGGTTAGAGAGTTGGACTTGCAATCCAAAGGTTGCAAGTTCGAGTCTCAGGCCGGCAGGAATTGTAGGTGGGGGGAGTGAATGTACAGTGCTCTCTCCACCCTCAATACCATGACTGAGGTGCCCTTGAGCAAGGCACTGAACCCCCAACTGCTCCCTGTGTGCCGCAGCATAAATGTCTGCCCACTGCTCCGGGTGTGTGTTCACGGTGTGTGTGTGTGTTCACTGCTGTGTGTGTGCACTTTGGATGAGTTAAATGCAGAGGATGAATTCCGAGTATGGGTCACCATACTTGGCTGTATGTCATGTCACTTTCACTTTTCCACTTTCACTTCAAAGACGGTCATTTTCTGACAGTGCCAGAAATTCAGCATGATCATCGCACAGTTTTTGCATTTATTGCACTTTGTTATTCTTCTTATTAATTATCTACAATGGTTAATCAGAAATCTCCTCTAAAAATATGTTGGCTCAACAAAATAAATAAATAAAAATTAATTAATTAATTAATTAATTAACTAATCTTTCTTAAGATATCAGCAGCTGTCACTCTATGCCTCAAAGCACTATTTCTAATCTTTCTTAAGATATCAGCAGCTGTCACTCTATGCCTCAAAGCACTATTTAAAAAAAAAAAAAAACATAACACTTAATTTCAAATTTACTTTCCATCTCCAGTCATATGCAGAGCATGCTGGGAAGTAGAAATCCACTACCCAATTTCCAAAGTTGACAAGACAATTTCAACTTGACTTTTAAAGAAATTTATATTATTTATTTATTTATTATTTATATAAGTTATATTGTGTTGATGAAAATAAGGAAACAATGAGAAAATAAGGAAAACTGAAAGTTTCAGAACGTAAGTAAAAAAAAAAAAAAAAAAATAATAATAATAATAATTAATAGTGGCAGTTCACACAGGACATGTTTTAAAGAAACAAGTTTTTTTTTTTTCATCATCTAGAAAGATGTATTGTTTTTAACTTTAAACAGCAAATTAAAAACATAGTGCTCATTTTGAGACACTGAAAACGCTAAAAATCTTCAAAAAGACATCTGACTAGAGCAGGGGTCTCTAACCCTGCTCCTGGAGAGCTACTGTCCTGCAGATTTCAGCTCCAACCCCAATCAAACACACCTGAACCAGCTAATCAAGGTGTTCAGGGCTACTTGATAATTACAGACAAGTGTGTTGGAACTGAAGTCTACAGGATGGTAGCTCTCCAGGAGCAGGGTTGGAGATCCCTGGACTAGAGCATGTTTACAGACACAAGAACATAAATGTTGAAGCAATATTTCTGCCACAGGTGAAAAAAAAAGAAGGAATTTCTACTTTTTAATCTCACAACTTTTTTTTTTTTTCTTGCAATTATGAGAAGAAAAGTCACAATTGTTAGATATAAACTCATAATTGTGAGAAATTGTAACTATGATTGTGAGATAAAAAGTCAAAATTCTGAAATGAAAAAGTCAGAATTGCAAAATATAAACTCAGAACTGTGACTGTCTCACAATTCTGGGTTTAATTCTTAAAATTCTAACTTTTTCTCAGCATTAAGAGAGTTGTGAGCTAAAATTTACAATTACCTTTTTTTATTTATTATTTTACCCCATGGCAGAAACGGGTGTCCATATGTGCAGTAATGACAATATATATATATATATATATATATATATATATATATATATAATATATATATATATGAATAATCCATGTTTTCCAGTAAAAATATTAAACAATGCATAAAAGCATAAAAGC
Organism: Cyprinus carpio; assembly: GCF_018340385.1. Classification (NCBI taxonomy): domain Eukaryota; kingdom Metazoa; phylum Chordata; class Actinopteri; order Cypriniformes; family Cyprinidae; genus Cyprinus; species Cyprinus carpio. Next base: position 21,135,655 of record NC_056615.1, read on the forward strand.
AGATAAATTGTTGATACTTTTTTTTGAATAAATAAATAAATGGTATAAAACGATACTACACTCTGTCAGGGTTATGGACCTGTCTGTGCGTGTTTTTGCTCCCTGTGACACAGTTTCTTCCTCATGTTGATTGTAAATTTGATTCCATGTAGGTCTTATTCTTCCCCAATTATCCTGTGTTTAAAAGCCCCAGTCCTTTCAGTTTGTGTTTGTTAGTTCTTAAACATCTATCCATGTGTTCCTGTGTCTCCTACGGTCCCTGTGTGACTGGATTATTAAAGACTGTGGTTTTGAAGAAATCCTCGTTCCTTGCTCCCCGAGTGAATTATGACACACTCCTTTTTCAGAGAAAAATACTGTACCTTGAATTAGGTTTATTTTTATAACCACAGGGTCAAGCCTTTTTTTTTTCTTTTCCCTGTTTTAACTGTTTTCTGTTTTAAGCATAAACCTCACAAAATATTATTAAATGAATGCTACAACTATTTCACCCGTTTCGCCAAGTATTCTCGCCACCATATTCTTCAAAGAAGCCACATTTGGATCGGCATTCATATTCAACACCACTGGAAGTTGTCGGAACTGAATTTCCCCGTTTGCTTGCGTCTCTTCAGAGCGTTCATTAGCATGAGTTAGCAGTGAGCAAATTGCCAAGACACCGTTCTGAATGCAGATTGCTGAAGGTAAGCTAGTTCATTCACTGATAATCTCCCATTAGGATAGCCGGTCTAAAACAGCGCACCACAGGACATTGTGTTCGTGGTATGGAAATGCTCTCCTTCATTTGGGCAATGAAAAAAAAAAAAAAAAAAAACTACTTCAGTGTGGCTAATGGAGGCAATGCAATCCGGAGGCAGTGTGGCCAGGCGCCTTCCTCAATTACTGTCTCTAAACTGCCGGGGAAAAGCGAGTATTGGGTGGGACACGAGTGTCCATTGATGCGGCATTATTAATGCATGCATTAACTCAAATAATTACTGCACTCACGACTGGTCATGACTGTAGGGCAAGATTGTGCTTTGCATGTTCAGTTAGACTGATTCAGATGTCATTATTGTATTTTACAAAGTGAATTCAGGAATATTAGGGTTGCTTGCTTGCTCATCTTCTTTGGAACAGTGACTGCAGACATGGTGTGGCTTGTTAAAAAGAGTTGTGCTATTACTTTTCTACCACAACTTTTGTCAGCCGGACAAGAAAACAGGTTCACACTGCAAAGACTGGGGCCACACACATATTTTGGAATCAGAACAACAAAAGAGACTTTAACTGTCACCGTCCCGAATACGGGACACCTAAGTTTACTTCAATATATTACAATTAAATCCTAATCTTATTATGACAAACTACATATCGTTGGAAAGGTCTAAGACTCCTAAATAGATATTTGACCACTTTTTGTTGTTAAAAATTATGTAGGAACAGTAATAGATTAATTAATGACAAGAGTGCACCTCAAAACATATACATCATAACAGGAGTTTTGACCTTTGTTACAAAAAATATTCTACGCTTCCTTTTTCCCTATCACATGTTTTAGTAATCATCATAAATTATATATCATTTGAAAGCTTAAAACCTCCAAATTCATCCTGTGAAAACCATTTTGAAATCGGACACTGCCTTACCATGGAAATCGTACTTTAAAATCTTTTAGCGGGCTCCTCCCCCTTAGTGGGGGGTGTCATATTACAAATATATTACGGTCTTTTAGAATCAAAACTTTTCATAATCTTGACAAAATGCATATAGTTGGAAAGGTCTGAGTCTTAAGATTCTGTATTTAGTTATTTTGTCAATTTAAACTTTTTTATAACTTTTTATGCTTTCATATTTTTTTTTTTTTTTAATGATTTCACTTCTGCAATAATCTGCAGATTGTCTTCTTTAAAAAGAGACCAACCTTTGGTCTGTACTCAAAAGTGTTTATGAATTATAACAATTTAAGTTTGAATAGTGTACTTTCACGTCTATGTTCAAAAAGGGGGGGTGACAGTTAAGAGTTTAAGGGTGGGCTATTTTCACTCTAAAAAAAATAAAATAAAATAAAATAAAAATAAGATACTATGACATAGAAACCACTCAAAATACTTCATGAACTAGAAACACCATGACACAATAGAAAACATTCAGAACTACCTACATTGTAAAAAGTAGAAAACTGTGATTATCTTAAAAAGAGCTAATTTCACCTAAAGCTATTTTTTTTCTTCTTCTTATGTTCTTATGTTCTGTTATAGTACTGTAATTTTACCTCACTTAAAACTAATTTGTTCAATGAAACTAATTAACATTAAAGAAAACTTTTCCATTATTAATTTAGGTTTCTACATCCAGATTAAGATGACTGTTCATCCTAATGATGGTTTGAACATACTTAATTTAACAGAATTAAGTAAACAACAAAAAAAACATAATTAAGTCAAATCTCTTTAAGTTAGTAGTTAATTAAAATAAATAGATAACTAACTTTTAGCAATACAGCATATTTAATGAATTTGAAATATGCTTAAAAATAGCAAATGTGGGCATGTTTGGGGAATTTGACTATTGAAAATATAACATTTCAACACTTTTATAGCTGAAATGAACAAAATTGCTTGAATAAAGATTTGTTTATTTTGTTGAAGAAGATTCAAAGTTCAAGTAAAAAGATTCACTCTTTCCATCACTACACATATGAACTTGAACTCAGCACAAAAACTCAAACATAACAGAAACTCTTCTGAATCTCTAACATAACAACATTAGAAACGTCTTTCTAAAAAAAGCATTCAAAATGCTACAGTTTTAACATTCAACATTCAAGCAAATGCTAAAAACAAGAAATCCACTGTCCAGTTTTAGATGTCAAAAGAAAAAATGTTTTCGGATTCATTTAGGATTTGGATTCATGTTGTCCAAACAAAAGGATTAGGTACAATTCTGTTTTACAAATTTTAGTGGATTGATTGTAGTTAAAGTAAATCGACTGAGACAGCAGACTGTGTAAGCTGTCCAGTGTACTTATTATAACTGGCAAATCAATATGCCACCCATTAAGATATGCATGTAAGGAGACTTCTGTTACATCTTCCACACTGGGGCACCATTATAAACTCACATAATTATTTTAGCAATGATTGTTAAGATTAGAACTTTTTAAAGTGCCCCTATTATGCCATTTTAAGGTTCCTAATAATGTTTTGGGAAAATATGCATTTAAAGGGGTCCTATTATGCTCTTTAACAAAGTCTTGATTTTGTTTTGGGGGTGTACTAGAACAGGCTCTCATACTAGGTTGTTCGAAAAACACATTATTTTTAATTTGTATCAAATTAAATACAAAATGTGCAGTGATTGGTTAGCTGGGCCAGTGTGTGTTGTGATTGGCAGCACTCAGCAGCTGGTCAGGAAATGTCATGCCCTTACCAAAGCCACCTGCTGCGAGCTTCAGTGTAAATATTCAAAATCAAATCAATTTGAGCACAATTTAAACCCGGATGATTGTTACCACTCTAAGTTTGTCTGCCTTGGGAAAACTAGCGTGTCTATGACATAGTGATAATAACACTCTTTGCCTTCTCTAGTGCCGATATTTGTGATATCACAAATCCCGGAGTTTTTGAAAAGTGATTTCTGTTAAATCAAATATCTATCATTTTGAATTGGACTTTGAGCTTTGTAAAGTTTCAGATCTTTTTTATGCTCAACCAGCAACATTACAGACTAACTAAAGTTGAAAAAGTGAAAAAGCATAATAGCACCCCTTTAATATCACCTCATTTTACAACGATTCTCAAATGATTCAATTAAGGATTAGGTTAGATTAAAATAAAAAAAAATCAACTCTGAACAGCTGAAACGAGTCGTTAGTAATTCGAATCCCACTTACGTGATGGCTACACATCACGGGGTAACACATTTGGATAATATAAATATAAGCTGGAAATGATGCTATTTGGAGGGTCTTGATATGATTTAAGGCCGTGAGGTCATGATAGTGTCTGTGAAGCTCAGAATAAGCAAATTAACCACTGGTTATAACATATAGCCATCCTCCAGGAATTCCTCAAAACCTTCCTCACAACCTCATTTGTATTATCAATATGCCATTATATGACTTCCTGCTGTGTAAAGATAAAAATTGGTGAAATTCAACAGGAGTGCAAAGAACTCCTTTCTAATGCAACACTGTGAACTGTTTATTTTCAAATGCGATCAGTTTGCAACAGATGTGTCTTTTAAGTGCTTAATGTGAAGAGCACTGAATGCAAAATGCTCACCTGTTGCGTTCACTATAGGCATTGAAGTGCTCATTTATGAAAGCTTCACCACTTCAGTGCCATAATTCATGATATAATTATTAACATGAGAGTCATGCTTTCAAGGAAGCAACTTGGATCAAGTTTAATATTGTTCTGTGATGTGCAGTAGCGCGGCTCCATATACGCAGAATACGCAGTTTGCATAGGGAACCAACTCCCAGGGGGCTAAAAAAACAAACTTTCATCATATACAAATACATAAATACAAATATATATATATATATATATATATATATATACATAATTAAGCTATAATATATAATATATATATATATATATATATATATATATATATATATACACATAATTAAGCTATAAAAAATGCAATTTACCTTGAACGCGGTAGTCAGTAGGCTAAGCACACGTCGCGTGCCATTCCCTCATCAGTGCCTGCGGCCACCCTCACCTCATGTTTGTGGCTGACTGCAGATGATCATAATTGATGGACGACTACGCCCAAAAAAAAAAAAAAAAAAAAAACATCAGCAGTCCAGCACAAAGAAAAAGTAAAAATGCCCAAGATGAAGCCTTTCAGGTACGTTCATAAACCTGTGAACATCAGAACATCAGAAGACTACAGAGAATGGTTCGGACTGCTGAAAGAATTATGGTACTCCCCTGCCCACCCTTCAAGAACTGTACACATCCAGAGTGAGGAAAAGGGCTCAGAAAATCACTCTGGATCCCTCACACCCAAGTTACCCCATCTTTGAACTTTTGCCATCTGGCCGGCGCTTCAGAGCCACAAATACCAGGACAGTCAGGCACAAGAACAGTTTCTTCCCCCAGGGCAATCTACCTCATGAACAGTTAAATGTTCCCCACTTATACAATAAAAATGTGCAATATCGTTATATTTATTTGTTACCCCCTTAATCCTAGTACATCCCTGCATCTTCCTCAATCCAATTCCATTATCATTTATAGCACAATTGTTCATACACTTATTTATCTGTAAAGGGTTTTTATTTTTTTTTTTATTTTTTTTTTGACTGTGTGTTGTTGTCTTTTGTGTACTGGAAGCTTATGTCACTAAAACAAATTCCTTGTATGTGCAAGCATACTTGGCAATAAAGCTCTTTTCTGATTCTGATTCTGAAACTTTTTTTAGCAGTTGACATTATTAATGTTTATTAACGGTAATTAATGTTAATTAAAGTTTTAATTATCATATGAAGAGCTCATTGACCACTTCGCCTCCAGAAAAAGCAGGAGTGTGTCACGGGACGGGTGAGTGGAAGAAGACAACACACAAAAACATCAACTCTAGACACTTCACAGCACAGCAAGGCCAGGGGAACATGCACACATCTGACAACACACTGAGACATCCACGCCAGGGCACAGAACGGTAAACGTATCACACAAACGACAAATACTCAGACATAAAATAACAAAACCGCACAAGACTGCAGTCACCAGGAGAATAAATAGGGAGACAAATGAGGAGGGTAAGGAGGGAGACACAGGTGGAGTAACTGAAACGATAATGAGATCACAAAAAGGGGTGGGGTCACACAATAGACAGGAGAGCACATGGCAACAACAAACAATAAGCCATGTGCTCAACAAACAGACACAGTGACCTCTGGTGGCCATCTAAGGAGGGTTTACCAGCCGATAACTGTGACAGAGTTTGCCTTTGTAAATTTTGAAATTTGGTATAGATCAGTGGTTCCCAATCCTGGTCCTGGAGAACCCCAACACATTTTAGATGTCTCCCTATTCAAACACACCTGATTCAACTCATCGGCTCTTTAGTGAAGACTCCAAGACCTCAAATGTATGTGTCAGATAAGAGACACCAAAAATGTGCAGTGTTGGGGATTCTCCAGGACCAGGATTGGGAAACACTGGTATAGATGATAAAGCATGTGCTGTAGTTCAGGGATCCTCAAATCTGGCCCACAAGATCCACTTTCCTGCAGAGTTTAGCTCTAACCCTAATCAAACACACCTGAGCATCCTAATCGATGTCTTCAGGATAATTAGAAAATCACAGGTAGGTGAGTTTGGTCAGGGTTGGAGCTAAACGCTGCAGCAGATTGGCCCTCCAGGGCAAGATTTGAGGAACCCTGCTTGTTTTGATGCGATCGACCCGAGTTCAAATCCACCTTTTGGCAAACTTTTTTTTATTTATTCTTCCTTTTCAGATCTCATATCGCATCGGAAAGGCATTTATTTTCAATAAAAATGAAGGAAATAATCGAGACTTTTCAGGCACATTGTTCTTTTAATTGTTATGAGCCAATTGCTCCTGTTTGTTGTTAAAGCAGTGTTTTTGTACATCTGTGACATGATGTTGATTTTCAAATAAATATTTTAGACTTAGCATATTTAAACACATTAAATTCATATTTTTATAACAATGTATTTACAGTGAAAGTCTATGGGGCAAGTCATTACACTAGGATAACATTATGATGCAGCCCATATTGAAAACATACAATGCCAGAGAATAGAGCAGATTACTTATTTTATAAATTGATACAAATGTATATTCTATTTAGGCAATGTGCACATGCATTGATATTTTTTTATTTTTTATTATTTTATTTATTTTTTTCAAATTATGGGACCATTATAAGACCAGTAATTTTTTTTATTACTATTGTGGTAATCAACAGTGTGTCGCCATTCAGTGCTTTTATTTTATTTTATTTTTTTATTTATTTTTTTCGTAGTTATTCTAACCTGGCAGGAGGAAAACGGCCTGTTACAATATGGTGGTTGATGTGAAAAATATCAATTTTCAGTTCCACCTAGTGTTCCCATTCAAAAGAAAATGCAGTGATCATTTGTCAGTGCTTCTAGCTTGTGGCCATGAGGCTGATCGGCATTGCTCCAGGTGTGCACATAGAGCGGTTAGTCACAAGGGCATCCTCCAGGCTGTCTGACAGTAGTGATGGAGAACCACAGATTTAGTCTTAGCCAAATAGGGCTTTAGTGAATTCCCACTGTTCCCCTCTCAAAGCCCTGAGCCCTGCTCCGGTGATTAGTCCACTTCTTTCAGAGCGGGACATTATGACAGGGACGAGTCCATCATGGATTGACCCTAGTTCAGCTGATGTCAACAGAGCTGTTGAGTGTCGCAGTGCTGCCAAAGGTGTCGCAGGTATTCATGGTGATGTCTGGAATAGAAACCTTTTTCTTTAGATAGTATGTGAAATGTTAGGGTACAACGGATATGCTGTCCTCGAACTACATTCCTCTGTAGAAGCAAAAGGCACACTTTAAAGAAAATGTGCTTTTCACTACTCCAATAGTGTAGGAGTCACACTGACTGACTGAAAGACAGATAAAAATAATAACAATAAGCAGACAGGCACACCAGTGTGTATACCACAAGCACAAACTAACCATGAAGAGCAAACCAAGAGAAACTTAAGTACACAGAGATGATTAACCAAAATGACAAACAGCTAATGTCTACCTTTGAGTGCGGGTGATGACACGTTCGAGCTGCATTCGGTGCAGCTCGAGCTGGAGGCCGTAGAGAAGCAGATTCGGATCCTGGAGGAGAGGCAGGCCCAGCTGAAAGAGCGGAGGCGCTGTAAACCTCCCGGGCTGACATTTTGCTTTATCGTCCGGGCAGAACTATTGTTCCAGCCACCAAAGACAGATTCACAAATAACCTGCCTGATTTATCTCAACTGCTCTATGTACCCATAAATACACATGAACTAGACGAAATGACTGGCAACATGGGCACTATCTTCTCAAATACATTAGAAGCTGTTGTCCCGTCAAATTGAAAAAGATTAGAGAAAAACCTACTGTGCCATGGTACATCAGTAATACCCAATCTCTCAAGAAAGAAACTCGTAAGCTTGAGCACAAATGGAGAAAAACTAACTTGGAAGTTTTTAGAATTGCGTGGAAAAACAGTATGTCCAGCTATAGACAGGCTCTAAAATCTGCCATATCCACGAACTCATAGACAATAACCAAAACAATCCAAGGTTCTTATTTAGCACAGTGGCTAGATTAACAAATAACCAGACGCCACCCGATCTAAATATTCCCTCATAGTTAAATAGTAATGACTTTATGAATTTCTTCACTGATAAAATAGACAACATCAGAAATAGAATAACAAATGAAGATTCTACAGCGTCTAATACTACAGTTTTATCCATCGCACCCAAAGATAAACTGCAGTGCTTTACAACTATAGGACAGGAAGAGCTAAATAAACTTATCACTGCATCTAAACCAACAAAATGTTTATTAGATCCTCTACCCACTAAATTACTGAAAGAGTTGTTACCTGTAGCAGAAGAACCGCTTCTCAATATTATTAACTCGTCGTTATCTTTAGGTCACATCCCAAAACCATTCAAGCTGTCGCTTATTAAGCCTCTTATTAAGAAACCACAACTAGATCCTAGTGAACTGGCAAATTACAGACCCATTTCAAATCTTCCATTTATGTCCAACATTTTAGAAAATGTTGTATCTGCTCAATTGTGCTCCATCCCGCAAAAAAAATATCTCTATGAAGAATTTCAGACGGGTTTCAGGCCCCATCATAGCACAGAAACTGCACTTGTTAAAATTACAAATGACTTGCTTCTTGCGTCAGACCAAGGCTGCATCTCATTGTTAGTTTTACTTGATCTTAGTGCTGCGGTTGACACCATAGATCACGACATACTCATAGATCGATTACAAAACTAAACAGGTATTCAATTAAAAGCTTTAAGATGGTTTAGATCCTACCTGTCGGATCGCTACCACTTTGTTTATTTAAATGGGGAGTCATCTCATTTATCACCAGTAAAATATGGAGTGCCACAAGGATCTGTCCTAGGTCCTCTGCTATTTTCAATATACATGTTGCCCCTTGGTAATATTATTAGAAAATACGGGATTAGTTTCCACTGTTATGCTGATGATACTCAACTTTATATCTCAACAAGACCAGATGAAACTTCTAAATTATCTAAGCTAACAGAGTGTGTTAAAAATGTAAAAGATTGGATGACCAATTTTTTTTCCTATTAAATTCAGATAAGAGAGAGATATTACTTATTGGACCAAAAAACATTACACAGAATCTCGTAGATTACAATTTGCAGCTGGACAGATGTACTGTTACTTCCTCTACAGTCAAAAATCTGTTATATTAGTGGCTGCAGTCCTTACCAGGTCAAGAAAATATGATCATATTACCCCAATACTACAGTCTTTGCACTGGCTACCTATTAAGTTCCGTATCAGTTACAAAATATTATTACTTACTTATAAGGTCCTTAATGGTTTAGCTCCTGCGTACCTAACTAGTCTTTTACCACGCTACAATCTATCACGCTCCCTAACGTCACAAAACGCTGGACTTTTGGTAGTACCTAGGATAGCAAAGTCCACTAAAGGAGGCAGAGCTTTTTTTCGCATTTGGCTCCCAAACTCTGGAATAGGCTTCCATGATAATGTTCTGTGTTCAGACACACTTTATCTGTTTAAATCTAGATTAAAAACACATATCTTTGGCCAAGCATTCAAATAATGCATCTCATAATTTTGGACTGCAGTTATATCTGATCAAATGCACATTGTTATTCTTTAGCTTGGGTTAAACTAATTAATTTTACTTGGCTGGAACAGCAGGTATGCTATTAGTCTGGATCCAGAACACCTGAGAAGAGATGATGCCAACCCCTCAGAGGATCTCAGATGATGCTAACCCTGAAACAACATACAGAACTACCACATTTTCCTATACGTTTGATTGCATAATTGCTGTTAAAAGTGTTAATTGTCTGTTTGTTTTACATCTTTAATTGACCTATTTTTCTGAACATTTCTGCCGTATCCACATAAACTGATAGTCATCACTGATAAGCTACTACTAAATATTGTAGATACGCATTTTTCTATAAAGTTGCTTTGCAATGATTTGTATCGTAAAAAGCGCTATACAAATAAACTTGAATTGAATTGAATTGAATTAACTAGTGGAACTGTTTGTGGGCAGGTCAGAGTGTTCGTATTCCGCGGCATTACGAATTATGAAAATGTGTTACCCAGTGACGTATACCGGTAACAGGCAAAAGATTCAAAAACATGTTGACTCGTTAAGACGATTCAGAACCGACTCTCTCTTTTGAGAGACAATATCTTTATTTATCATGCACTTTTTTATTAACAACTTTGCAGATTGTTTTCATTTAAGGATAGCTACATTATAAACTGCAAAAGAGATATTTTTCAAAAACCCATATGACCTGCTCTTTAAGATAAAACTATCATATTATATTATCTCTACTATTGATCAAATTTGCTGTAAAAGTTATTTCAACTTAAATTACATTAAACTGACTCTAAATCAAGTAGAATCTCATATAACCTAAATGAAGTTGAAAATGATTACATTAATTTGATGAGATTATGTCATGGAAAAACATTTTATGATTTTATGTACTGAGCATATCATTTTTACAACAATTTAATACATTCCATAAAGCACTGAATTTCATGTTATGTGTCTGTTCTGTTTTGTTTTTACAAACCCGATTCCAAAAAAGTTGGGACAATGTACAAATTGTGAGTAAAAAGGAATGGAATAATTTATCAAATCTCATAAACTTATATTTTATTCACAATAGAATATAGATAACATATCAAATGTTGAAAGTGAGACATTTTGAAATGTCATGCCAAATATTGGCTCATTTTGGATTTCATGAGAGCTACACATTCCAAAAAAGTTTGGACAGGTAGCAATAAGAGGCCGGAAAAGTTAAATATACATATAAGGAACAGCTGGAGGACCACTTTGCAACTGGCAACATGATTGGGTATAAAAAGTAAAGTGTCTCTCAGAAGTCAAGATGGGCAGAGGATCACCAATTCCCCCAATGCTGCAGCGAAAAATAGTGGAGCAATATCAGAAAGGAGTTTCTCAGAAAAAAATTGAAGAGTTTGAAGTTATCGTCATCTACAGTGCATAATATCATCTAAAGATTCAGAGAATCTTGAACAATCTCTGTGTAAGGATCAAGGCCGGAAAACCATACTGGATGCCCATGATCTTCGGCCACTTAGATGGCAGTGCATCACATACAGGAATGCTACTGTAATGAAAATCACAACATGGGCTCAGGAATACTTCCAGAAAACATTGACGGTGATCACAATCCACCGTGCCATTCGCCGTTGCTGGCTAAAACTCTATAGAAGCTAAAGAAGCCATATCTAAACATGATCCAGAAGCGCAGGTGTTTTCTCTGGACCAAGGCTCATTTAAAATGGACTGTGACAAAGTGGAAAACTGTTCTGTGGTCAGACGAATCAACATTTGAAGTTCTTTTTGGAAAACTGGGACACCATGTCATCCAGACTAAAGGGGACAAGGACAACCCAAGTTGTTATCAGCACTCAGTTCAGAAGCCTGCATCTCTGATGGTATGGGGTTGCATTAGTGCGCACGGCATGGGCAGCTTACACATCTGGAAAGGCACCATCAATGCTGAAAGGTATATATAATTTCTAGAACAACATATGCCCCCATCCAGATATCGTCTCTTTCAGGGAAGACCTTGCATTTTCCAACATGACAATGCCAGACCACATACTGAATCAATTACAACATCATGGCTGTGTAGAAGAAGGATCCGGGTACTGAAATGGCCAGCCTGCAGTCCAGATTCTCTCTCTCTCTCTCTCTCTCTCTCTCTCTCTCTCTCTCTCTCTCTCTTCTCTCTCTCTCTCTCTCCTCTCTCTCTCTCTGTAGTCCTTCGTTGTGCACTTCCTACAACACCCACCCATGACACATGTCAACAAATTGAAATATATTCGATATTCTTCAGTTATTAAAAAAAATTGTCTATTTAATTACACTGAATCACACGTGAAAATCTTTGAAGATCTTTGTCTTAAAATATTTTTGATAGTTTTATTGATTATCGTTTGTTTTGGGTAAAATCTATAAAAAAAAAAAAAAAAAAAAAAAAAAATTTAAATTAAATATTAGATCAAAATTGTGCAAAATCAACTTGCTGCCCTTGACTGCATCAATAATCAGCCAAATGTCCATGTTCATGGTGAAAAACTTATATTTGGCATCTTTAGCCACATTGTACCCAATGCATTATGCATTGATGAACACTTCAAAATGTAGTATGCTTCATTGTTGTCACATAAACTCACTAAGTGCACATCACATTTTGAGTGGTGTCAAGTTATTGTTTCATTTTGCATTCCAAATAAAAAAGGCATACCTTTTGTGTTTGAATAAATAAGTCAAGATGGGTAGTCTCTGCTGCTATTGATGCCTGCATGCAGAGAAATTATCAATGATGTTGCATCAGTTTTTATATTGAGAAATGAACAGAGAGTGGTCTACATACAGTATGACTGAAAAAATTAGTTTATATTTGAGGCTTAGATGTGAATATTATAAAATATGCTCATAAATTAAGTATGCAATATGCACTTTGCCAAGCCAGGACACTTCTGGGAGATGTGCCAGAATGACATGGTAGTAATATACTCAAGGCATTGTGGAGATAAGGAACTGCTTGTCCATTATTAAAATGAAGAGCCCCCAGATTAACCTAACACATATATTATACTTGACTTTTGGAGTAGCTATTAAACACATCTTTGTATATTTTCTTGTTACATACTTAGTAGGAATTTACATTTTTCTGAAGAAAACAAGAGCAGTGCTTCGGAGTGCATTGAATGAACCGCATTATTTCAGCAGATAAAATATTAATTCAGATAATAATTAATAATAAATAGACTGTTTCATGGGAGGCCATGGGTTTTAAACTATTTTTATGCTTAACTGAAGAAAAAAATAATAATAATAATCTAAAATTGATTGTTTAAAATTGTTGATTAAAGGGATACTCCATCCCAAAATGAAAATTTTGTCATTATTCACTTACCCCCATGTCATTCCAAACCCGTAAAAGTGTATCAGCCACTCCACAAGGATAAGTTTTTTACATGTATTTACGTTTTGGTTTGGAAGCAAACAGCGCATCGGTGCAGCGCGGCTGACACAGAAGAGTGTACGCCATCTCCCCAAAATGGAATTCCCAAAATGGTGCTACGCTGATTTGGAGAGAGACAAGGGAGATGAATTGAAATGTTGAAAAAAGTCATTATTTTTGTTTTCTTCGTGTACAAAAAGTATTCTCATCGCTTCATAACGTTACGGTTGAATCACTGATGGCAGATGGACTACTCTGATGATCCTTTTCATACTTTTCTGGACCTTGACACTGTTACTTACTTGGCAGTCTATGGGACAGTCTCAAGCGTCACGATTTTCATCCAAAATATTTTAAATTGTGTTCTGAAGACGAACTAAGCTTTTACGGGTTTGGAACAACATGGGGGTAAGTGATAAATGACAAAATTTTGATTTTGTGGTGGAGTAACCCTTTAACTTTTTTTTTTTGATTTACTTTTTATTACATTTTCAAAAGAACACACACATACAAACAAAACAAACAAACAAACAAAAAAATTATAAAAATCAATCAAAACTAAACAAAACAGAGATAAGAAACCAATTCTGTCAGCACTACTTACATAGAAGATAAGTACTTTAGATGACATAGTAATACCCTAGATATGGATACTTCACAATTCTAAGGAGATACATCTACATCTCACTACCTAACGAACAGGTCACCGATAGATTTTACAGCTCTTTGCCAGGCCTGTACCATTCTTGGATTAGCTTTATTTAATCTAGCTAAGGAGCATTCCATTGTAACTATTTGTTGCATATTTAGTAACCACAGTCTTGAGATGTCTGCCTTAGTGTCCCACCAAAGTGTGATTATTGATTTCTTTGCAGCAGTGAAACCCGAAAAAAGAATCCTTTTGTCCACTGTGCCAAGGTTCCAAGAAGAGACATCATTCAGCAAGCACAGGCAAGGATCCATATAGACAAAACTTTAAATAATATATTCTAAATCAAAACAAACAATATTAAAAAAATAATAAAATAATAAAAATAAACACAATATTTTTTACAACTTACCAGTTACAGATCTTTGACATATAGTGCAGTTAGGATCAGATATTAATCCCATTCTGTATCGTCTATATGGCGTCGCATAGGCTCTATGGATAGTTTTAAAATGAATAAGTTGGTGACTCCAATTTCGAGATGTTTCACTGATATTTGACCATACCGTGAGCCAATCAGGCCGAAGTCCAGCCTGCTCTAAGTCCTTTTCCCACACTACCTCAATTGTCAAACGTTTACACTGTGTTTTTAAAAGGGAGTTATAAATTTGTGAAACCAGGCCTCTAGACTCTTTTCCAGGATCAAACAATCCTGCCAGTGGATGCGAAGGTAGTAATGTGTTTCATGGAACTCCGTAAGCCTTCATGGCTGATCTCAGTCTCAAATAAAGAAAAAAAGAAGAACCAGGTATGTCAAACAAAGTCTGTAGATTATTAAATGAATATAAACCATCTTTACTATAGATGTCTCCCAGCGTACAAATTCCCTTAGTGGCCCAAAGTGGGCATGTGAAAGGTTTCTTTCCTGTCAATATATTAGTGTTATTCCATAAAGGGAGAGTTTATGAAATTTAGGTACTGTTTCAAACAGTTTCTCTGCTTTTTTTTTCCATACTGTCAAACAATTAGCAATTATAGTGCCAAATTTAACTTTAAATTTCTTGCCTTTTAAATCGGTGTATGGAAGGTCTTGAAGCCTATTAGGCTGTGCCAGTGCGGTCTCTATGGATTTCCAAGGCACCTTGCAATTATCGTCCATCCAGACCTTTAAAGCTCTTAGTTGAAATGCCCAGTAATAAAATTTTAAGTTAGGGAGAGACAACCCTCCCATCAATTTAGGACGCTGCAAAGTAGAAGACTTAATTCTAGCTCGTTTATTGTTCCATATAAATTTGGAGATCAAAGATTGGATTTGCTCAAGAAACTTAGGTGGAGGAGAAATTGGAATCATGAAAAATAAAAAATTGAGACGCGGAAGAATGTTCATCTTAACGATAGAAATTCTTCCTTGTAAAGAAAGTGGGAGAGTATTCCATCGCTGTAAATCTTCTGTCACCTTTTGAGAGATTTCCCTATAATTTTTGTGAGTGATCTCTGATAACTTTGCGTATATTTTGATTCCTAAATAGGAGATAACATTGCTTACAGGAATAGAGGGAGGATATTGAACATTAGAGGCAGGTGAATTTAGAGGGAGTAGTGTGGATTTATGCCAATTTATTTTGTAACCTGCTAAATTCTTAAATTCATTGAACAGGGCTAACACGTGCGAGATTGATATTTTGACGTTGGAGAGGAACAAAAGAATGTCATCTGCATAAAGTGATATAGAATGTTTGGAGCCATGAACAACAATGGGATATATGGATTTGTGCTCTCTTATGGCTTGAGCAAGGGGTTCTAATGATAACGCAAATAATAACGGTGAGAGAGGGCAGCCTTGTCGTGTGCCCCTCTGCAATGGAAAAGATGAGGACTGACATGTGCCTGTGATAACAGAGGCCAGGGGAGTTTCGTATAGAATTTGTATCATAGATAAAAAACTTGGACCAAACCCCAAATGTTTCATTACTGCCCACAGGTATGGCCACTCCAGCCTGTCAAAGGCCTTTTCTGCATCCAAAGAGAGCACAGCCCAGTCTTCAGTAAACAATTCTGCCCTCTCCAAAATGTGAAACAATCTGCGGACGTTGTCTGCTGCCAAACGACCCCTAATAAAGCCTGTTTGATCAAAATGAATTAATTTATCCATTACCTTATCCAATCTTAGCGCAAGAGCTTTAGCGTATAATTTAATCTCTCCACATATCAGTGATATGGGGCGATAGCTGGAACATTCCATGGGATCTTTTCCATCTTTTAACAGTAATGATATAAGAGCAGTCTTTTGATCCCTGTGAAATGTTTTATGTTCTAGAGCATAGTTTATAGAATCTAATATTAATACTCCTACTGTGTCCCACAAGGCCAGATAGAGCTCAGGGGGAATTCCATCTGAGCCCGGGGATTTCCCTTTTTGAAGAAATTTTGCTGCCATCTTTAACTCCTCCAGTGTTAGGGATTCCTCCAAAAAATCTATATCTGCCAATTGCAATTTCGGTAAAGTAATGCTATTAAGAAAGGTTTTGCATTTATGCCAATCTACAGGGATTATCAGAAGTGTATAAACTCTTATAAAAATCATAAAATACCTGATTAATTTGTTTGGGCTCTGTTACAATATCACCCTTATTATTTTTTATGGAATTTATTGACCATTTTGCCTCATTTTGTTTCAGCTTCCACGCCAACAACTGAGAAGGTCTGTCTCCCTGAAAATAATATTTTAGTCTGGTTCTATGCACGATGAACTCAGCTTTGTGCAAAGACAAAGAATTATATTCCCCCCTTAAAGCGGATATAGTATTACTTCTTTTGCTCTGTGAATTGTACTTTTTGTTGTCCCTCCAAAGTCTGCACCTCTTGTTCAATCTCCGACATTCTCCTCGTTCTAAATACTTTCAATTTTGAAGAAAAAGCTATACAAAACCCTCTTATAAAACACTTACAAGTCTCCCATAATATCTGTGGATTTTTACAATGTGATCTATTAATCTCCACAAACTCCTTAATCTGTTGATTAATTTGTACCATAAACTCTGAATTTGTCAACAGACTGTCATTAAATCGCCACCTATAAAACTTGGGAGTGAAGGCAGAAGGAGTAATATTGCAAAGTATTGGGGAGTGATCAGAGATGAGAATGGGTAACATCGTTATATGAGGAATACTGTTAATCAGAGATGGCGAAACACATATATAATCGATCCTAGAATATGTGTGGTGACGAGCAGAATAAAAAGAGAAATCTTTCAAATTGTTATTTCTAAAGCGCCATAAATCAACTAAGTTTAAATTAAATATAAATGTTTTAAATGCAAGCGAGGAAATTGAGTGAGAGGATTGTCCTCCAGATGATCGATCCATCACTGGGTCTAGATAAGAATTGAAGTCACCTCCTATAATAAGGGGTATATCAGGAAATTTGCTTAAACTTTTTTCAAGTGAGATAAAAAATGATGGATTAAATATGTTCGGGGCATAGACAGAAGCTAAAAGCATCTTAGTATTATTAATTTCAACAAGAGCGCACACGCATCTTCCATTCATCAGATTCTCTGTATAGTCTATTGATATCTGTAATTTCCTACCTACTAAAATTAGAACACCCGTTGTTTTTGTGTCAGCACATGAGTGCGCTACCAACTTGAATTGTTTATTTTGAAAACGATGGACATCTACAGATTTTAAATGCGACTCTTGAATTAATGCTATGGATACAGATTTACGGTGTAAAAATTCCAAGCATCTTGTGCGCTTAATAGGAGAATTCAGCCCGCGTACATTCCAACTAATAATATAGAAGCCCCGCCATTCAGACCGAGAGAATAACGTACATTATTACAGAATGGGATTTGAAAGCGCATCTCCATGTGACCAAAATTATGATATCTAACATCTTAAGTGAACAAACAATTGTGCTGACAGTTACAACTATGTACACCAGCCGCCAGGTCATATATAGCGACCCCGAGGCTTGAAGAAGAAAAAGAAAAAGAAAATCACGAGCCGTGACTCTTTTTAGACGGCGATACAATTAACTTAATTTCCTCATTCCCCGATTTCTTCACTTGACGTCCCGTGCGTTACAGATACATTTACATAAACACCAGTAACCAGACCTAATTCTCATAGCGTCTAGACCCATAATGTCTTTCAGTGGAACGTACCATAACTTCCAGCCTAGGCAGTCATCTCCTGCGCATCATCTTCCCAGAGATTACGTTGATGTCCCGTCATCGAAGCTGTTGCTGAAGGTTTCATTAATCGAGTTCCCGGAACCTCCTTGGAGTCAAGGAATTTCTCTGCTTCTTGTGGTGTTTTGAAGATCAGAGGTTGGCCCTGATGTATCAATTTGAGTTCAGCTGGGTAAACGAGGAATGGCCTGAGACCAAGGGCAATCATCTTCTTTCGAACTTGGTTGAATTCCATCCGCTTTCTCGCCGTCTCGTTACTGAAGTCGGGATAGAAGGATAGGATTCGTTCCTTGTGTTTCACAGGGTAAGCCTCCCTCGCACCTTTCAAAATTGCCTGCCGATCACCGTAATCCAAAAGTTTGAAGATAAAAGTGCGAGAGCGCGAGGCTTCAGTTTCCCTCCTGTTGTAAAGGCGATGTGCTCTCTCAATTTTAATCTCACGACCAGCCAGGGAGGATATCCACAAAGGTAAAAACTTCTTGAGAAACCCAATCGGATCCGATCCCTCTTCAGATTCTGGCAAGCCCACTAGCCTCAAATTCGAGCGGCGGTTCCTGTCTTCCATCTCCGTTAATCTTGCGGAGAGTGATGCAATCTGTCTGTCGTGGTCTCTAATATCTTGGTTTTGAGCACGTACAGTGGCGTGGAGGGAATCAAATCGAGAGTTCGCCTTTGAGAGGATTTACCCAGTTCTTCAACGTCGCGTGCGAGACTGCTGACAGATTCATTCGCCTGCTTGACTTGGCATTTCAGATCTGTTAGTTGTGGTATCACCAAATTATCTACAGCTCCTTTGACCGCCGCCTGAACTGCCTTATCGAAGTGCTGTTGTTGTTCTGTCAAGGCCTGTTTAACAGCCCTTAAAATGGCATCGTCGAGTTCTTC
Organism: Cyprinus carpio; assembly: GCF_018340385.1. Lineage (NCBI taxonomy): Eukaryota > Metazoa > Chordata > Actinopteri > Cypriniformes > Cyprinidae > Cyprinus > Cyprinus carpio. The sequence goes on from NC_056615.1 coordinate 21,154,637, forward strand.
GGTTGATAGGCCTAGGATTTCTTTCGGTCTTTTTCTTAATCGGGGAATTTGTACATTCCCTTTTTGTTGCAGATTTGCTAGACGACATTAGCAATGAGATGAGTACGATTCTTAGCACGGAATTCTTCAATATGTTAACTTTATGGGGATTTGAGGACGAGCCTAAAAACTTACAGCCACATCGCTGGTCGAGGTCACGTGACTCCCCCGTAACCCTTTAACTTTTGAATATTTTGGAGATTTTAATTTATCACTTCCATTCGGATGGTCTGTATAGTTGCTGTATAGTTCAACAAGTTTTTTCAGCTCAAATTGGATCTGAATCTCTTTAAATTTAACAGTGGTAAAATCGCTTTAATGGCTTGTTGCAAGCCCCTCTTCATCAAGCTGCAAAATTTGAGCAACCATTCCTGTCTGTAGCACAAACGGTGCAGGATGAATTGACCTCCAAAATGTAATACTTGGTGTTGGAGGTTTGTTCAAATCACTAACCCTCAGTATGAGCAATAGTAGTAGTGATGCTTGACTTGGCAAGCACTACTAATTAAAAATAGAAGTCATCTGAAATGGAGTGTTTAATTATATACTACTACTGCTCCGGTTGGTTTAGCGATTCTCTCTGCTTAGATGTCTTCACTCAAGCAGACTTCTTCAATAACCATACAGTACTTTCAGAGCTATGTTGAAATCTGTCATCAGTCTTGACTTTGAAAACTAATGGCTGTATTCTGCAGTTCAGGCAGCCGAGAGATTTATAAATCGAGAGATTTTTGACAGACACCTGTCCTTCACTAACCACTATTGCAACTGTTAAATGTCATCACACATTTCTTCAGAATTAAATGTGTGAAACCATAGACAACCAGGTTTTCCTGTAGGTTATTGGTCTACACTGAGAAAAAAAAAATAAATATATATATATATTATATATAGAGAGAGAGAGAGAGAGAGAGAGAGAGAGAGAAAGAGAAAGAGAGAGAGAGAATTTACACTCAGAAATTGCACAAATAATTACCAAGAAACAGCAAATAACACACAAAATTAAACATGAAACACATGAAAACATTGAATCGTTACATTGTCAGATTTGTGTGTTGTGTTGCTTGCCTATACAGTTCAGCTAACAATCTATTCTATTTCTCGAAAGAATGGCTTGTAATTAAGAAAAGCATTTGTTGAGCATTTATATCTTTTATCACATTGCTGTGCTGCCACTGTTTAAAAGCAACAACCCACTAGAGGCCATGTTACACCCTACTTTATGTAATGACTTACACCTCTTAACCGTGATGAAAACATTTTGATTTTATCTGAAAAAATGTGCTGCTTTTTTCCTGTTCTGGGATGTTTTAAATTCAAAACCGTCTCTTAAAGCACAGAACCAGGCTTAAATAACACCCTGTACCCTAATCATTCTTAATGGGCAAAATGAAAACAATAACCGTCTCCATCAGAACAATAATTCCAATGACGCACTCCATCTGTGACAGGAAAACCCTTTTGATTGTCTGTGTAAGACATGTTGGGTTTCATGGGCCAATGCACTCTGATTAAAACATCTGTGCCGATTGCCAGAGCAATTTCACTGTGAAATCTCTGCAGAACATCAGCATTCATCTTCAATTATTGTGCTTGCTGTAATTGCACATATTTCCATCTTTGATCACTTGCTTTCTAGGGGGGGGAGGGTGATGGGGGGCAATAATCTCTGGAAGGAGTGAAGACAAGCAGCTGCTTTATCAGGATGAAACATGAATGAAATGTGTCTTTATAGGAGCTCTATCAATGACTCATCTGAATAGGTTGGTTCATATACATTACTGAGATCAATTAATTAAAATGAATTTGTTTGTTTGTTTGTTTTTGTTTGCCTGTTTGTTTGGCATTCATTTCATTTTTTGGCCCAAAAGTATATAATATCATATTTCTTTATTTAGTTAGTTAGTTAGTTAGTTAGTTATTGGTTGGTGGGTGGGTGGGTGGATGGATGGATGGAGATATTATGGATATTTTTTTACCAAGAATTTCTTACGAGGTGTAGGGGTGGATTCAAACAGGCCAAGTGTTCCCTAAACATGAAGTGTGCTTAAAAGATCTGACTTGAGGTAACAGAGGCATGTCATGTAGATAACAGAGACAGAGTCCTGTAACACTAATTATGATCCACATTCAGGGCACATGTGATCAATACGGCCATGTACTTCATTAATCAACTTACACAAACTGTCTTTTTTACCATCTATAAACAGTACTACATGATGGACCCTCACGGCCCTTTTTATTTTGTCCCCCTGCAGAGGTGAGTTGAGTTCTCAATTGCTTCCTCTTTTATCATCCTCTCCCAGATAAAAGAGGAGGCAATGTCACACCTCCCAGGGCTTTCATCACTTTCTTGCCAGCTAATAATGACTGTGGTGCCACCTCAGAGGTCATTCAAGTTTTTTTTTTTTTTTTTTCTCGTCATTAGCCAGAGGACTGGTATCTCCTCCATATATTAACGTGTCCCAGATTCTCCATGTGTCGTCTTCATCACTGAAGCGATTCTAAGAAACTAAGTCTGAGATTCTGCCACTGACAAAATAATAATAAAAAAAAAAAAAATTACACATGCTGACCAGTAAAGCTGCTTTGAACCATATATTGATTTTTTGATTGGGACTAAAATGTATTTGTGGAGTACTACACTTTAAAATAGACATATAAAACACAATGTATAGCTGTAAGCCCATTGACGCCATTAAATAGTCTTTTTGTTGTTGTTGTTGTTGTTGTTGCTAGAGCATTGCTTTGCACTTGGTATGGTGCTGTGGTTGTTTACTAAGGCTTTGCTAGGCAGTATCTAGGGTTTTTAAGGCTGATAGGGAGTTACTATGTTGCTCGATAAATGGACACATTTATAAAAAGACAGTAGGGCAGATTTACAGATCAATTGCTTAAAATTTGTCTTCTTCTTCTTGTTATTATTATTTTATATTATTTCAAATCTTGAATTTGCTCAAACTAAATTTAATTTGTGTTTCTCATTATCATCATCATCATAAATAAAAATAAAAAAACTTTGTCTGTAGTTTATTTTATTTTTATTTTTTTCAGTCTATAGAGTTTGATGAGACATACTATATAATGGTGCTTATAAATAATAATTTATTTATTTATTTATTTATTTATTTATTTATTTATTTATTTATTTTATCTTCTTGTTGCTATTTATGTTTGCTTGTGTGTTTGTTTATGCATTGTTTATTTATGCATGCTTGTATGTATGTATATATGTATGTATGATGCCTAAATATGAATTAAAATACTTTAGAATAGTGACTTAAAAAGACTTAAAATAGTGTTTATACACAGTAGTTATTAGTTCTTCACTTACCTTAGTCTAAGTTTTTGCATCAACAATTTTCATAATTTAGTTAATGATTATTATGTATTTCTGCACCTTTAAAGTCTTCAAAGAACTGCAGCAAAAATTAGGCGTCATCGGGTTAGTGTGGATCATATTGCAAAGATGGATGGTAAATAGTACATTTTTGTAGTATGCACTGCAGTATGTTTTTTAATAGTACATTCCTGGGTCTTTCAGTTTGTATCTCATTATAGGAGTCAAATCAATTAATACATTTACATAGTGTTCTTCAAAAGTCAAAGATGTCTTCTGCCTTATTTTTAGAAAAAGCCATTAAATTTGAATATTATGCAAATCAAGAAACCCTCCTACACTGATTATTTTCCAGAAGAAGACTGTTTGCAAGACAAAGTTACTGTGATTCTTGTTTTGTATTCCTTAAACTGTTCCCCCAAAATTAATATGTTATTCTGGCAGCGTTACAACAACTCACATTATTCTCCTGAGAAAGCTCCGTGTCAAACATTTCTTCCCTTCCCAGAACTCCCCTTGTGTGTGTCCTCAAAAGTGGCGGCAACATTCTGTAGGCAGCTTGTTTTTTCTCCTTGTGGTGCCCTAATGTCATGTAACTCACTGAGGCTTGACTGTCAGGGTCGGAGTGGGAGCGGGCGGCTATGAAACTAGGCCGCCTGCCAGCCGTCTTTAACATGCACACTTCCGGCTAATGCGCCCAACAGAACCTGGAATGATCAGCATGTTTGCAAGGCACTTTCCTTATAGAACGGCAGTTATTTTTGAAGACATTTCACATCAGCTAATGCAATTCTGGCTGATAATTATGTTGATTAGGGCTGACTTGGCAGTAAACAAAGTTGATGAGTTTCACTCATTTTGAAAGATGCGTTGCCTAAAAAGTGGGGTCAGAAGATTGTTTGCTTGAATCCGATTTGATTCCTAATCAGCCATGTCTGGGTTGAATCTTTTAAGTGTTTGGTTCGAGTCTGTAGTCAAAAACAATTTTTTTTTGCAGTTAAAATGATATTATAGGATGTCTTACAAATGTATCTTCAGTGAGATCAAAATAGTTGCAAAACCAAAAGGTAGAAAGCGACATTATGCTGTATTTTAAGATGACACTTTAAGCCAGATTTGACGACGGGATTATGTGTCTTTCACAGTGGACACCATAATGAATATCGCAAAACTTTGCAAAATGTCAGACTCAAGAACAACAGCTATTTCAAGCTGCTTATTTCATTCTGTATCAAAAAGTATCTATATTAAATCTAGTAAAAAATAAAGTAAAAGATGCCTTTTTATTTTTCTGTAAATGTGACAACTTGTATTTGTATTTATCTATTTTCACATTAGTTGTGTTTATGCATAGACTTTACTGTAATCAGTTGAGTGTTTTGTTTTTTTGTTTTTTGTTTTTTTTTGTGACATCAGTAACTTCTGAGGTTTAATTTCCACTAAATGCTGCCTTAGAATATATATGCCAATGCAGAGTGTTCCAAGTCGCTTACTTATTAGGTTCTATTTCAGTTATGATGTTCCTCTGTAGGCAGTAGCCTGGCTTTCTGGGTTATTATAGTTAACTAAAACTGAAACTAAAACATCAGCCATTACCAGGGATTGGATGTAGGTTTTTGACTTGTTAGACTTTATTGCAAGTAGCCTACAGCAGTATGTTTACCCTAAATCCCAACTTATCTGTTGATTGCATTTCAGTCATGCAATTCAGCAACAGGCTAGCTAACACTTGTAACCAATTATCACGAAGCAATGACATGTTAAGATATGGGGGGGGGGGTTCTACACTAAGCTTACAACTGTTTAATACAATGTAGTCTAGTATCAAAAAAAAACACTGGCGCTAACTGGCAGAAGTAACGTAAAAATGATGGCAGCAACAATAAAAGAGGCGTTTTAGGAGGGCGTGGACGAGTCTTAACTTTTATAAAGAATATCTCTTTGGGTTTGAGACTTTAGGGATCTTGTCTATGCACTAACAGCTTGTAACACTCCAAAGAGAAAGGAAAACTTGAAATTGCATCATATGACCTCTTTAAACCTTTTGAAAAGAGTTCGGTTAAGTTTACACATTTGGCAGCGTTGGTTTCTCAAACCGCCTTTCCTTTTTTTATTCATTATCTAGCTTTAACTAACAAAGCTCATGTTGCACTCTCTCTGATGACGTGCTTGATTTTGACTGAACATACAGTTTGAGTAACCTCTGATCGGGTCAGTCGGCCAATCTTGGGAACAGGCCAGCTGTTGCCGACTTGGCCAAATGCTTAAAACCTATTATTATTATTTTAACCATAGTGAAATCGTGCAAGCGATAAAAACCCTTCCTGTGCTGTTGACCTGCAAAAACAATTTATTTATATATATTAAAAAAGATTGTATTATATTTGTTTGCAATACTGACAGCAGCATTGGTGCTACATGATAAAAACCTGATGATCATGTTCTCCAGCATTTGAGATGATCCAGTCATCTAGAATTTCAACATAAGAAGTAAATCTGTACAAAGAGTCAAACAATGAATCAAACTCTTTTACTTACATATGATTAATCACCTAGAAATAGTACATAATTATTTTATTGTTTCTTTTCTTTTATTTATTTTTTTGTTCATTCATTAGCTCTGTAATAATCCACTAATAATCCAGTATATATTTATTTACTGACATTTATTTACAAAAACTTTAACTTTATTTCCAGGTTTAAATATTGTTCTGAATCCCAGATTTCCAAAGTGGTCTCTTGGACTCCACTATGAATCCCTATATTGAATTTAAATCAATATTTTCAAACACTGTCAAATTGTGAATTCAAATGGTAGAGGTAATGTGCCATGTCAAAGCAAGCAATCTGGACATATCATGGCCTCAGAGTTAGAACCATAAAAAAACCAGATCTGACAAATGTTTGTTCTGAAGTCCAGGTCTGCTTACTTGAAGCTGAAACCTGCTAAAAATTTCATGATTTGACAGTCTGTTTTTCCCAGTATCGCTGAAATGTGTCATGAATTTTTATAGGCACCCTCAACCATCAACACGTCTGTTTGTTCGAATTAGATTCATAAATAATCGCAAATTCAGAAAAATGATTCCCTTTACATGTCTAATGAGTAAAGTTCAGTGTAATCTCATCAGGAGCATGAACAGGAAGAGTTTAGGAGGAAATCGACAGCGTGAACCAAATATCAAGAGCTTCATGGCCTTCATATCATATTCAAACAAACTGATCAAACCATAAATCATATCATTACAAACTTACCGTTAACACTAGATTCTGGAGCAAGCTTGTTGAGAATTCATGAACGGTTGAAGAAACATTATAAAAAATAATCCATCCTGCCGACATAATTACTTTGTGATTAATAGATTTCTACTTATTCACGTTTTGATATTTTCATTCATCATGATGTGATATAAAATATCTTTTAAGTCCTGTTTCACACCACATGCATAAGAAAATATTTATTTATTTATTTACTTATTTTGCTATACTACATTCAGGGTTGTTATAGTCAACTAAAACAATTTTAAAACATTTTAATTAAACTAAATGAAATTAATGCTAACTGAAATAAAACAAAACGATAATAAAAGGACATAAAACATGGACATAAAACATAATGAAACAACAACATAAATAGTCCAGGCCTGGTCCTCTCTCGTCCTTCACTATCTTTACTCCTCTTTTTATCCTTCTGGAGCTCCTCCGTGGGATTCGAGACCGGTGAGTGGTGCAGGTGTCGCTCATTGTCATTTACTCCACCGGCCTTGCTCTGCTCCCACGGCTCTCGGCCCCGCCCCACTCGTCACAGATGACAAAACAGTTATTTTAGGGGTTTTAATCCTTGAAAGCACTACTTATACTAGTTATCCAAACTATACTAGTTACTGTTGTTACTGTGTTAATGTTTTCAAGTACCATATGATTCCACAGCAGGATGGCAATAATAACTCTGTGTGTTTCATAGGGTGTCTTGTTTTCTCTTACACTTATCTTGAGCTAATTATTGTCTCAGCAACCCCATTTTCTCCACTGGGTCATCTGCTGAGCTGCGCTGGGCCGTGTTACAGGCATTAGCACTTTAAAATGCCAGAGGTGCTGCGCCTGCCCATCAGGGTTCTGTAGGACAATGAATCTCTGCACAGAATACAAAGTAGCTGAGCTATAAGATGCCAAGTTAAAGCTATAGTTCACTTAAAAATAAACAGAATTTGGTCACCTTCAGGCCATCCAAGATGTAGAAGAGTTTGTTTCTTCATCAGATTTGGAGAAATTTAGCATTGCATCACTTGCTCACCAATGGATCCTCTGCAGTGAATGGGTGCCATCAGAATGAGAGTCCAAACAGCTGATAAAAACAATAATCCACAAGTAATCCACACTATTCCTTTAAAAGCAACCTCTTCCAGAACTCGGATCTGAGATGACTTGGTATGGGACTATATGTAATGCATTTTATGATAACACAATGTCATTTATTTCATTCTGTTGTCCAATTCAGAAAGAGGGTGTTTCCAGAACGAGTGTGCAGGACCCGTATTTGCACTTTCTTATTCGGTGCGGATCATGGGGGAATGTTTGTTTACGTCATCAGATCTTTACTCTAGCCCACATATGAACTCCTGACCTGCTCTGGATTTCCCAAAGCACAGCAGCACTTCAGGCTAGAGGTAGACACAGGAGGAGAGTAAAACATTATCCGCGGCAGGGCTGAAATGGTAAATGAAGAAAGTCACCAGTGGGTGGTTTGATCACAAATATCTCCAGCATAATGTCAGAAACTTTTCTGTGATCATCTATATAAAAGTGTGTGACTACTTTCCGCCTGTGCTTTCATAAAATGTGTGATTTAGTTTATTGTTTACACTTCACAACGTAAGGAATGAAGGGCTGAACTTTTAACCTCAGTGCAAAATTCAGAAATATGGAATTGCACTGCTATAGTAGCCATGTTTTAGAATGCTGCGGAGGCAGTTGTTAGCTTCCTTAGACCAATAAAGAAAGTCTTATCATAGGCAGCGAGTGGCATATTTACAGCTTAAGAGCTTTGGTAATTTTTAATTAGCCTAAATTAGTTGCAAATCGCAAGGGAGCCCACACAATGTCTCTGATTATGTTTTAGCATTCATCATGGCCCACATGCCACAATCATGACTGCTTCTGATGAATAGGTATGAGTTGCAGTTCACTGCATCGTATATGCAATAAAGCTAAGACTACAATTTTAAATGTTTGATGTAATGTTATAATTGAATTCACAGATATTAAATGAGAGATATTTTGCTTTTAAAATCACAGTTTTAGGCTAGGCTACTAAAAATGCACAACATTCTTATTATCTCAAATCTCTATTTTTTTTTTTTTTTTTTTTTTTTTTTTATAAAAATGTGAACAGTGCGAAAAACTCCACCATTATCCTAGAGTGTTGCTGTGCAGTTGCTAGGGCATTCTGAGTTGGTTTTAGCATGTTGCTATTAGGGTACAAGGGTAGTCTTATATTGTGGTGGTGGTGGGGGTAGCTAGGGTGTTCCTATGCAGTTGCTAAGTTGTAAGTGTTTTAGCAATATTGCTTTTCAGTTCCTATGATGTCATAGGTAGTTGCTAGGCTGTTGCTGTGTGGTGAAATGGTTGATCCGGGTGTTTGCTGGGTTCTTGATCTCTAGCCCAAGTCAAAAAAAAAAAAAAAAAGAGTCAAGTTTCTGAAATACTATTTTGGGTTTTTTACGTATGGCCTCCTTAGGGTGACCACCTGTCCCACATTTTGCGGGGGATATTACAATACCACAATAAAAAATAATACAAAAAATGTGATTGCTGTTTAAAAATCAATTTGCACAGCTGTCATATTCTAGCTAGAGTGGGGAAATAACGATCCAACATTCATACAAAGGGATTTTTCCGCTGATGACGACTGCATTATCGGAGCAAAGGACTCAGTGTGGACCTCATCAAAAGTCATTAAATACAGCTACACCAGCCAGGACTTCTTCAAGACACATTCTGATCAAACCTGCTAGATCTTACAAATTCAAGACTGAATCTGGTAAAATGCATTTAATTATTGCATAGTCTAATAAAGGAAATAAACTAATCACTTTACAGTGTTGCACATTATAACCAATCAGACATGATTCTGAACTTATGAATGCAATGACCAATTTGTTCACGTACTAAATAGCAACAGTAATTTTAATACGGTATTCCACAATGTTATATTCTTAGTTGTTCATTAGTTCATTTATCTTATTTCAGATAAATTTCCCCTAACCAGTGTTTCTTCCCAACTCAAACAGTTCTTAATCAGTCTTTATCCCTGTGTCCAGAGTGAATTTAAACATAAAAGTAGCCCATCCGCCTTTGAATTTAGCAACTAATTACATACAGACCAAACTAAAAAGTGGTTAAGTTTCAGAAGAGAATCTTTAGAGAATAGAGCAATCCATTTTACATTTTTGATTTGAGGTTTTGATGTAAGCCGTGGGGACTTAACTCTGAAGTCAGATTTATATAAACACACAGAGTTAATTAAACTTTTGTCTTGTCCAACTATATATATATATATATATATATATATATATATATATATATATATATATATATATATATATATATATATATAAATATTACATGGCTCTGTGGAACACTTGATTCTGATTGGTCAGTTGTGACATTCCGATGTATGTTAAACCCCTTGATAACAACCGGTAAATGCTGATAACACAGGCTCATCCGGGTATCTGAAGTTGGCCCTATACTCTTGCCAGGAACAATTTTTTCTTGGTTGAAGTTTTGCGTTTGTTTAGCTAATAAAATATTAAAACTCGATTCAAAATTGTGTACAGTTATTTAATTATGTCATCCTGGTATCACGGACTCGCTCTCTCGTTTCATACAAATGCAGTTGCTGCCATTTTGAAACATTTTCAAAACATGAAATGCTCTCCTTGTGTCATGGCAGCATCATATGGTCGGTATGTCAATAACGTGATGTGTGACGTCACACATTGCAATCACACATCTCATTATTGATGTGTAATTGGAAGTGGGATATTTAAACTCAGATGTTCCCACTTCCGACCTTGTGATTCAGTATCTTTTAAACCCTCCTTTCCGTGAGCCTATACTTTGCTCTGATTGGTCAGATGGCCAAGTCTGTTGTAATTGGTGTACTGCATATAGTGCATGTCGGAAATGGTACACCTATTGCTATAGTTTCGTATTTTGAACGCTTGAAAGAAAGATAAACATCTATTATTTATCATACTTACAAGTTCTGATTCAGTGGAGCCAGCTGGTCCAAATAAACTGAGTATGGAGGCTTTTTTCAAGAGCGAGCATTTTGTGATTACTGCAAGATCAATAAATTGACGAAAACACAAAAAAGATTGTGGTTGTACTGCTGTGGTACAGTGGGGAAAAAAATCATTTTATCCACTGATTTTTTTGTAGCCTAAACTTTCAGAAGTGAAAATAAAACAAATTTACAAATTCACATCATAGGACACAGCGTCTTTTCGACATGAATAAGCTATACAGTGTTTGAGGGCAGTTGGGGAAGTTGTTCGTGGCTGACCAACATAGAACATAGGCATATACCCCATGTTGCCTGTGGGATTCAAATTACTAATGACCTGTTTAGGCTATTCATAGTCGATTCTTTCTTTTGGGAGACAATAACTTTATTTATTGCTGTGCACTTTTGGTTTTACAACTTTGCAGGATTTTTACATTCACATACAGCTACATTATACACTGCATGAAAGGCAAAATTTGAAATGGCATATCAGGGACAGTTTAAAGGATTTGAAATTTCTGTGCAGTAGAAGCACAGAACAAAGCAAAATAAAAACAACAACAATGTAAATGAAAGATAAAATGCAATTTCTTTGTAATTCTAAAAAAAAAAAAAAAAAAAAAAACGTAAAAAACCCCATAGGACAATCTCGAAGGAACCAACAGTGAATTAGTCTCCCAGGTTCTGACATCATACCTGCACCACTCTATAATGAAAAATGAGCTTGATCTGCTAGGAATCATGTTTATATAATGCCTGTGATGTTGCATATGTAGACAACAATGGCAGCTCACTAAACAGAGCTTTAGAGTAAAATTTATCACTTCATGTGAAAGAACAGAGACAAAATTTTATACATTTGTTTCACATGTGCTTTTTAGAATGAGTAAATGTGTATGTCTGAGCAGGCTTTCCAAATTTACAATAACAATGATGGTCATTATCAGTAGGGGTTTGAGTCCGGGGCAAAGGTCGCCATGAGAATAAGCCAAAATAAAATTTAATCAAAGTAGAAAAATGAAACTCAGCGAAAGGTTAAAGGGGGCACACAAATGCCATCAAAATGTAATTTAAACAAGCCTTGCCCTTTCATGGGTTTCATCACATGACACTCTGGAGAACGTTGGTGATGTTTGTGTAAACGGTCGTAAATGAAAACAAAGGCTTCCATTTGAGTGAGGTCGACAGGCCTTGGTACTTGATTATTGTGATGAATGAAGAAGAAGTGAAGAAGACTCTTCATAATGCACATGTAAAGGCCTGTTCACAACAAAAACAAAACACACACTTATAGTATGTTAGTCTGAAGGTCACATCTAATTTTCATAACCTAGTTTTTTGTCCACTTGTCTGGATTCCTCTGCCTTGTTTTTTCTTTATTTGGATTCTTTTATTTTTGTTAATGAATTGTGCTGCATTTAGATCCTCAGCTCTTCCTTGCCTCATGTCTGACAGTTTCTCAAAGTCTCACAAAAATGCATTGTTTTAATTCAAAATCGTGTTCAAGGGAATATTAGTTCTTAGTGTCAATAGGCCTCGATTTGCAGAAAGTTTTTGAATTTCAAACTAAATTTAAGTAGACATGAACAATTGCTTAAACAATACCTTGAACTGGGACACCACTGTTATTTTACATATAATGCACCTACTTTTGAAAGTGTCTTAAGTCCATTCTATTTCCTTAAATCATTTCCCACTAAAGTTGAATGATAAACGCTTAGTGGGAAATGTAATTATCATCACCTTTTGAGATGTGACACGGGCTATACATCATCCACTTCATTCTCATTCCTTTTAATTCCAGGGTTCCTTCCACCACAGTGGCAAGTGTACATTTGGAATATGCATATTTCTCATCTTTGACTGTGACTCTGTATCAACCCGGCTTATTGAACTGACATTGAAATGGATATTCTGCTGTCAAAAAGAATGTCATCTGAAAAGACACTTCCAGTTTCAGTTCTATGAGCAAGACTATAGGCTAGACACCTAGAATATTTTGCACATCTTTGTGTATGCAGCACGTTACAATAACTGTTATCAGCTCTTCTCTGGCAGAAAGTGTGGAGAAAGATAAGAAAAAAATTATTGCATTTAAACATGTATTTGTAAAGGTTTAATTTCATTACTTTAAAGGGGTCATATGACTTCTTTCTCTCTGGAGGTTTACAAGCTCTTGGTGCATAAAGAAGATCTGTAAAGTTGCAAAGTCTAAAGTCTCAAATCCAAAGAGATATTCTTTATCAAAGTTAAGACTCTGCCACGCCCCCCTAAAACGGCTCATTCAAACACGCCCCCACATATCTACGTCACTATGTAGAAATATTTGCGTAATGCCGCCCAAATGTACACGCAAAGAAAGAAGGCGTGGTTTCAGTAACCACAGTTAATCTTAAATAAAACATAACAGCAACACATTTTATGTACCAACACAAAATCAACTTATTTGGCCTTCCGAAAGTAGAAGCATTTAGGAATCTTTAAGATTACTTACAACAGAACAGCAACGCATTTTATGGACGACCATTTCGTGAACCTAGGAGAGGAGGTAATTCAGACTTTGCTACGATAATCTGGCACTTCTGAATCAGCTACTGTAAGTATGTTTTGTTATTAGTTTAAGTATTTGCTATCGAATGTTCAAATGCGGAGTTTTGCCAATAGTATATGCGCATCGTATGTGTGTGTGTGTGAGAGAGAGAGAGAGAGAGAGAGAGAGAGGGAGAGAGGCAGAGAGACGGTCAAACAGTGGAGTCAGCTGTCTTAACCGTCCGTGACTTGTGTACTGCAAACACATATGAGCTTCGGCACTGTGTCTGCCACGCGATTCTGTTCCCCTTTTCCGGGCTTGAACTGATGGTAAAACTAAGGACATTATTAACTGTCTTTACATTTATTTTTGAGAGATGAAGCTCGTGATTATGGAAAGGGACGTTATATTTCTAACGAGTGCTTGTGGTGTTCGGCCAATCACAATGCACTGGGTCAGCTGGCCAATCAGAGCAGACCGCGCTTGTCAGAAGGAGGGACTTTGTAGAAAATGGCGCGTTTGAGAGTGGCAGGGCATAGAGGACCATCAATAATGAACAGTATTTGAAAAATAATGTGTATTTTGAACATTAAAGCATATCAACATATTCTGTTACACCAAATACACAAAATAATAATCTTCAAAAAGCATCATATGACCCCTTTAAAATTAATAATGACAGACTGTCAAAAAAAAGGTTGAACATTTCATTTCAAAACATCTTAATTTCAGTATTACTAACAGGCCTAATGGAACACTTCCTTCTATTTATTTAAAATTGTATGTGAAAACTAGGCATGGGCTGGTATGAGATTCTGATGGTATGATAATCTTAGATAAAAAAATATCACAGTTCGGTATTGCGATTACAGCTTTAAAATGTTATTTTTAAATGTCTAAGTAAAAACAACTTTTTTTCCACTGAACACAATATATTTTATTTTTAAGAAACATCTAGAACATTTTCAGTTAAGGCTAAATAATTTAAATAAATAATTAAGTTCTTCTTAATTAAATTCAGTCACTTAAGTGAGCCTAAACCTGCAGCTCAACAATAATCAGAACATAAATCATTTTCTGTAATAAAAATAAAAATCCCTATGAATGAAAAAAAAAAATGCAGTCACTTAAGTGAGCCTAAACCTGCAGCTCAATAATCAAAAATATGATCAAAAGATAATTTCTGAAAAAAAAAAAGAAAGAAATGCGTTTTTGGAGAAATGCTCAATTTCTACATATTCATCTTTCAGTCCAAGTTATGATGCCAGCATGTTCACCTTTCCTGGATTAAGTTAAGGAGCTATGGTTTGGAGTGGTGAGGGACAAGGATGTGTGCACATACACACAAAAGGAAAGAGAGAGCATGAGTGTCACACACACACACACACTGCAGGGGACGCCTTCCTTAAGGCTTCTTGGTTATGCTCCCTTCAGGCCTCCAGATAGCATATTTACCCCAAGCCCAGTGCTCTCCACCCCTTCAGGTGGCAATATCGTACTTAATCTTGCTTAATACTTTCCTCGTTAGTCCTGATTCCCTTCACCTGTGTTTTATCCTTTATAAGGGTGCTCGTTCTCTGCTGTTGTGTTCAGTCTTGAGCCTACATACTCCAGTTACCAGCTCTCAGTTAAGTCTGTACCTTATTGTACCTTTTTTTTAACCCTTGTGTTTATTTTCATTTCTCTGTTTTATGGAAGCTTGGCTATCCTAGTTTATTTGTATTTTGTAACCTTGGTTTCTCGAGTAAAGATTTTTTGTTTGGAAGACTCAAGTCTCCTGACTCATGACTCTTCTGCTCTAGGGTTTCTATACCTGGAAGTAAGCTCAGTAGGAAACACATCACACCAGAGACCTGGGTTCTAGACCCGCTTAAGGTGACCTCCTAACAGCAAGACTGAACCATGGAAGAGAACCCAGCAGAAGCAGCTTGACCACCTTCTAATGTGGACCGTATTTTGGCAGCTCTCTCGGATCAAGCAGTAACCATACAGCGGCATGACCAGGCTCTGTCTGAGATCCTTCGTCTTTTAAATCTACAATCCCAAGCCTCCTTTTCCCAAGAACCCCAACCTCCTTCTGAGCTTTCTAACAGAACCACATTGGCTGTTCCGCCAGAGCCCAAGTTACCAGCACCAGAGAGGTTTGATGGTAGTCCCGACAAATGGAGAGGTTTCATTACCCAGTGTACCCTGGCCTTCCAGCTTCAGCCTAGCAGCTTTCCTACCGAGGGTAGTAAGGTGGCTTACATCATTACCCTTCTAACAAGCAAGGGTTTAGACTGGGCCTCTGCTTTGTGGGATCACAAAGCAGGAAAAACTCCACTTACAACCAACTGCCATAACTCATTTCTAAGATGAAAAGAGTCTTCCTCCATCCAACCGGTGGGGGGATGTGGATCGCCGTCTGCTCCACCTCTCTCAAGGTTCTCGGAGTGCAGCAGATTTGCTTTAGAGTTTCTCACTCTTGCCACAGAGAGTGAGTGGGATCAATGAGCCTTAAGGGCTACCTTTCACCATGCCTTGTCACCTGAGATCAAGGATGAGTTAGCTTTCCAAGACCCGGCACTGAAACCTTGAGTCCCACATTGAAGTGGCTATCCGCATAGACCATCGCCTCAGGGAACGTCAGCAGGAGAGACAGCAGGAGATTAGATTTCTCGAATCTGCAAGCCCTGTTAAGATGCCTCCATCTCTCAGTACCCCTGAGGAGCCCATGCAACTGGGTGGAACCAGAATTTCCCATGCGGAGCCATTGTCCAGAGTTATCCCGAGTTCCCCAGGAGTATGCAAACCTCCAGGAAGTCTTTAGTAAAGCTGAAGCTGCCACATTACCACCTCATATCTTATGACTGCTCTATCGAATTGGTCCCTGGAACTTGCCCACCACGTGGAAGGCTCTACTCCCTCTCTGGCCCTGAGAGATTGGCTATGGACAAGTACCTTAAAGAAGCCTTGGACAATGGACTCATACGTCCATCCACCTCACCTGCTGGGGCGGGTTTTTTTGTTGAAAAGAAGGATGGGGGTCTCCGACCCTGTATAGACTATCGAAGTTTAAACCGGATTACCATCAAGAACCGATACCCTCTCCCTCTTATGACCACTGCTTTTGAGATCCTGCAAGGGGCCACCATCTTCACTAAACTTGATCTGCGAAACGCACACCATTTAGTTAGAATCTGTGAGGGAGACAAGTGGAAGATGGCCTTCAACACACCAACGGGCCATTATGAATACCAGGTAATGCCATTTGGCCTAGTCAATGCCCCAGCCGTCTTCCAAGCCTTGATTAATGATGTTCTCAGAGAAATGTTAGATTCATTTGTGTTTGTATATCTGGACAACATTTTGATATTCTCTCGCAATTACCCAGAGCATGTTCAGCATGTCTGGCAGGTCCTATCCCAGCTATTGAAACACAGACTTTATGTGAAGTTGGAAAAGAGTGAGATTCATGTTCCAGAAATTTCCTTCCTTGGTTTCAGGGTATCAAAGGGCAACCTTCAGATGGATCCTGACAAGATACAAGCAGTCTTGGACTGGCCTCAACCACCTTCAATAAAACAGGTACAGCGCTTTCTGGGCTTTTCCAATTTTTATAGAAGATTCATAAGAAAGTTCATTTCTGTTGCCGAGCCTCTTTCTAAAATGACAAGGAAGTCAGCTAAGCCATTTGTGTGGACCTGCAGAGCAGATCAAGCCTTCAACAAGCTAAAGAGACTCTTTACGTCTGCCCCAATCTTAACCCTCCATGATTCAGAGCTGCCTTTTGTGTTGGAGGTAAATGTCTCAGACGTGGGAGTAGGAGCTGTCTTGTCACAGAGAAGTAAGAGCGATAACAAGATTCACCCATGTGCTTTCTTTTCTCGTCAGCTTACACCAATGCAGAGGAATTATGATATTGGAAACCGGGAGTTGCTGGCTGTTAAGATGGCCTTGGAGGAGTGGAGGCACTGGCTGGAGGGGGCCAAACACCCATTCCTAATCTGGACGAACCACAAGAATCTGACTTGCGTCCAGGAGGCTAAGAGACTGAATGCCCGACAAGCCCGTTGGGCCCTCTTTTTCAACCGGTTTAACTTTACTCTCTCCTATCGCCCAGGTTCTAAGAATCTTAAGCCAAATGCACTTTTGAGGCAGTTTGAGCCACCAGAAGTGGAGTCTTGTCCAGAACCCATTCTGCCCACTTCTAAGATGGTAGCTCCCATTCAATGGGATGTTGAAACGGCTGTTAACCCTCTGGAGTCTAAGGGTATTTTGGGGCCTGGAGAAGTTTTGTCATGCCCTGACATTTGTGCTTTTTTCAGTTTCTTATAAATATCTAAATGGCTAAGGTCTAATCTCACTGTAATCAGCACAAACTAGGCTATAATAATATGTGAACAGCATGTATGTACATGATTGTGTTTTTGAGAAAAAAAAATGTTATGCGTGGTTAGTGAAAAACTAAAAATGTTAAATCACTTGAATAAGGCAATAAAAACACATACAGAAAATTGGTTCCCAGGACTTTTGAGAACTGGGGTTTGTAGCCTAGAATTTTTTTTTTTTAAATGATGTGAAAATCATCTTGTTTACTGACTTACAGAAAACAATATATTGATTTAAATTTTCTAAGACACTTTTTGTTGGTAAAAGTCATATGCGAGTAGGCGTCAACTATCATGAATTCACACCTGAGAAGACAAAGGCCTGCATAATGAGCTGAATAATGAGCCATTCAGTCAGCTGTGTCACTGAGAGGGATGAGTTACAAGAAAGAATGTGAGGACAAAATAAATGTATATAATTTTATGTTTGTAGTTTATTTAGAATATATTTAATTATCCCACAACATAATTTAATTACTCACTTGTGAGTGCAGTTTTAAACAGTTTTATTAGGAACAATCAAAGCTGACTTTCAAAACTGATTTTTTTTGCATCATTACTCCAGCCACACAATCCTTCAGAAATCCTTTTAACAATCTTATTTTCTACAAAAAAAAAAAAAAAAAACATTTATTGTTATTATTATCATTATTGTTATTATTATTATTAATGTTGAAAAGAGCTGAGAATATTTTTTTCAGGTTTGTTAGGGGGGATAAATTGAAATAATAGCATTGTTTGTTACATTTGTTACAGTTACATTTATTGGTACATGTATATTATTTACATCAAGCTTTTGAATGGTACAGTAGTGTATATTGTTATTGAAACTTCATGATATTTCACTTGATTGTACATTTAGTCAGGAATTATAGTTTGGAAAAAGTCTTTGGAAAAAGTCTAACTAGTAAAATGTTTACACGTTATGTGAAAACTAGTACAAGTATATAAATAAAATAAAAAGAGACTTACTCATGGTTATGATCTCTGCTGAATAAAGTGCTTCATTTTTTTTTTTCTGAGGAAATCCAAATCTCAAATCCTCAACCACATCACATCTTTTTGGGGTGAATTATGTCTTATTCCTCTCATCGCGAAGCAAACAGTAAAATAAAAAAAAACTTGAAGAACAGTCTCGCTGCGTTGTCTTCTGTTGTGTGGGCGTATTCAAGCCGCGCGCTTCAGTGAAACATTATAATATCAATAGCGCGCTCGGCGCGGGGGCGTGGTCGCATTAGAAGATAATGAAGGGAGACGTGAAAAACGGACATTGCGTTGTTTTCATATGGATTACTTTATCACAGAATATTTGTTTTCGGCAGCAATTGTTTAGTTTAAAAGTAGACATGTCAGGCTTTCTATAGATATCTCTCTCATGTCTCTGTGTTGAGTATTCACTGAGTTACAGTTCATTTTAATGACGTGTTTGTAAATGAAGATAAGCGCAGACAAAGGCAGCAGACAGCACTCCTTGTTTGTTATCTTTTATTTTATAAGTGCACAAAGTTTTGTTGTTATTATGTCTGTATACAAAAAAAAAATAGTAGACCCTTTACAGATTCGATTGATGTATTGCTCTTATCTGTATGATCAAAACTGAAAGTGTAATTTAAGTTTCTTTTCGGGGTTATCAGGAGAAAATACCCCAAAACGCGTATGCGCGTTAATCGACTCCAGAGGTTTAAGAGGGCACAACTAAAGCAGCCAGGTCCAGGTAAGGGCCCTCCAGGGCGTCTCTTTGTTCCTAACCCTCTACGTTCTGAGGTTTTACAGTGGGCTCATGCTTCTCTCCCTTCTGGACACCCTGGAACTATGAAAACATGCAAGCTCATCCAGAGGAAGTTCTGGTGGCCTAGACTACAGAAGGATGTCCGAGAATTTGTCGCCGCTTGTTTGGTCTGTGGCCAGAACAAAGTGCCAAGGACCCACCCTCGTGGCCTGCTGCATCTGCTGCCCATTCCAAGATGCCCCTGGTCTTACATTTCCATGGACTTCATCACAGGCTTTCCTCAGTCTCAAGAAAATATGGTAATCCTAGTAGTCTTAGACAGATTTTCAAAAGCTTGTCAACTCCTTCCTTTGCCCAAGCTCCCTACAGCCAGCCAAACTGCGGAACTATCGATGTGGCATGTGTTCAGGATCCACGGTTTTCCACAGGATATGGTTTCTGATCTGGGCCCACAGTTTACTTCCCAGTTCTGGAAGGCATTTGGCAGACTCATTGGATCCTCCATCAGCCTGTCCTCCAGTTTCCATCCCCAGTCAAATGGCCAAACTGAGAAGGTAAATCAAGAGATTGAAAAGACACTTAGGTGCCTGGTTGCAGACAACCAATCAACATGGAACGCTCATTTAATTTGGGCTGAATTTGCACATAACACCCTTTACCATTCCTCCATAGGCATGTCCCCTTTTGAGTGTCAGTATGGTCCCTCCCCCCTCCCTCTATTTCCTGGACAGGAGCTAGAGGTCAATGTTACGGCTGCCACAAGGCTGTTCCAACGATGCCGACGTTCCTGGCAAAGAGCTCGTGTTGCCTTATTGAGGGCTGTCCGACAACAGCGGAGGCAGGCAAACCGTCACCAGAGGGTAGAACCCATGCTTCACTCGGGACAAAGAGTATGGCTGTCAATCCAGATACCTTCCTTTGCAAGTGGAATCCGGCAAGCTGGCCCCTCGATATATTCGTCCTTTCAAGATCCTCAAAAAGATCAATCCAGTTGCTTATTGACTCCTCTTACCCAGGTCTATGAAGATTCATCCCACTTTTCATGTTTCCCATTTAAAACCTGTTGTTTGTTCTACTCTGTCTCCATCTAGGAAACCCCCACCAGTACCTCACATCATTGATGGCCAGCCAGCTTACACAGTTCGAAGGCTGTTGGATTCTCAACGGATCCGTGGCAGGGTTCAGTATCTTGTGGATTCGGAGGGCTTTGGCCCAGAGGAGCGGTCCTGGGTTCCTGCATGAGATATTTTAGACCGGACACTCATCTCAGAGTTTTGCAGAGCCCAAGGAAACTGTCAGAAGAACGTCAAGGGCTGTTCCTAGGGGAGGGGTTCCTGTAAAGATCTCATCTCTACACTGCTGTTCCACTCCCAGCCTGCAGGGGACGCCTTCCTTAAGGCTTCTTGGTTATGCTCCCTTCAGGCCTCCAGATGGCATGTTTACCCCCAGCCCAGTGCTCTCCACCCCTGCAGAGGGCAATATCGTACTTAATCTTGCTTAGTACTCTCCTCGTTAGTCCTGATTCCCTTCACCTGTGTTTTTTCCTTTATAAGGGTGCTTGTTCTCTGCTATTGTGTTTAGTCTTGAGCCTACATACTCCAGTTACCAGCTCACAGTTAAGTCTGTACCTTATTGTACCCTTTTTTTGATCCTTGTGTCTATTTTCATTTCTCTGTTTTATGGAAGCTTGGCTATCCTAGTTTATTTGTACTTTGTAACCTTGGTTTCTCGAGTAAAGATTTTTTGTTTGGAAGACTCAAGTCTCCTGACTCATGACTCTTCTGCTCTAGGGTTTCTATACCTGGAAGTTAGCTCAGTAGGAAACACATCACACCTTCCACACCAGAGACACGTTTTCTAGTCCTGCTTAAGGCAACCTCCTAACATAAAGCTATAGAAAAATCACACCCCTTTAACAAAACAGATTAAACCATTTTATAATTACAGGGGGTCTCAATTCAGTACATTAAACCTCAATGAAAAATAAATGTATAATGAAAGTGCTGCAGTCATGGATCCCGGCAAAACCACAGGTAAGATACACAATCACTCAAACAATTAAATAAAGAAAACATTAACCCATATCCTGTCTAGTTGTGGTTTTATTCAATCACTAGCGTGCACTCTAGTAACGAATTGTTGTATCACTCTTTGATCTTTAATGCGCACATAAGAGACAACATGCACCACTAAAACAAAATGTTTTGGGTCAATAATATTAAAGAAACAAAATAAATGCATAGAAATTTATAAACATGCGAACAAACAATGAATTCCTTAACCCTCTGGAGTCTAAGGGTATTTTTGGGGCCTGGAGAAGTTTTGTCATGCCCTGACATTTGTGCTTTTTTCAGTTTCTTATAAATATCTAAATGGCTAAAGTCTAATCTCACTGTAATCAGCACAAACTAGGCTATAATAATATGTGAGCAGCATGTATGTACCATGATTGTGTTTTTGAGAAAAAAAATGTTATGAGTGGTTAGTGAAAAACTAAAAATGTTAAAATCACTTGAATAAGGCAATAAAACACATACAGAAAATTGGTTCCCAGGACTTTTGAGAACAGGAGCTTGTAGCCTAGAATTTTTTTTTTTTCTAAATGATGTGAAAATCATCTTGTTTACTCACTTACAGAAAACAAATATATTGATTTAAATTTTCTAAGACACTTTTTGTTGGTAAAAGTCATATGCGAGTAGGCGTCAACTATCATGAATTCACACCTGAGAAGACAAAGGCCTGCATAATTAGCTGCATAATGAGCCATTCAGTCAGCTGTGTCACTGAGAGGGATGAGTTTCAAGAAAGAATGTGAGGACAAAATAAATGTATATAATTTTATGTTTGTAGTTTATTTAGAATATATTTAATTATCCCACAACATAAATTAATATTCAGTTGTGAGTGCAGTTAAACAGTTTATTAGGAACAATCAAAGCTGACTTTCAAACTGAATTTTTTGCATCATTACTCCAGTCACACAATCCTTCAGAAATCCTTTTAACAATCTTATTTTCTACTAAAAAAAAAAAAAAAAAAAAAAAAAAAAAAAAAATTATTGTTATTATTATTATTATTATTATTTTATTATTATTATTATTATGTAATGTAGAAAAGAGCTGAGAATATTTTTTTCAGGTTTTTTAGGGGGGATAAATTGAAAGAACAGCATTGTTTATTACATTTGTTACAGTTACATTTATTGGTACATTTATATTATTTACATCAAGCTTTTGAATGGTATAGTAGTGTATATTGTTATTGAAACTTCATAATATAGCCGGTCTTACTTCCAATGGACCTACAATGTCCATTCCCAGCCGCTGAAAGGGAATATTAATGACTGGTAAGGAAATGAACGGTGCTTTGTGGGGTTTGCGAATTTCACTGTATTGGCACTCAGGGCAAGCTTTACAAAATTCAGAGATGTCCTTAGACATACCCAACCAGTAAAAATGCTTACAAATTCTAGAATGCGTCTTCCGCCTCCCCAAATGTCCTGCCCACGGAACGGAATTCCCCAACCTACCTAACGGGTAGTACCACTTGTAATTTATCTTCCGTTTTACGATACAGCAAGTCATTCATTACACAAAAACATCTCCCTTGAAGCATGAATACATTCGACCCTTTCCCCGCTGCCTCAACCACCTGAGAATAAAATTTTGAAATTGCAGTATACTCTTTCTGCAGCTGCCTCAAATCTTCAAGGACTGGAATCAGATTGGCATTCAACAGTTTCTCAGGTTCTTTTATTTCTTTAGCCTGCACTATGATTCTTTTAATTTTTTTCCTGTTTTATTTCCCTCCTAGACTTCTTTACTTTACAATGGTTCACAGACAATTCAGAATCAAAAAAGGCGTAGACAACAATGGATTTTCCTCTTCATCACATTCATTCTGCTTGCTTTGTGCCCATGTCAGAACTACATTACAGGTACACCGAAAAGGAACAAATCCATCAGAGCAGGGAAATCATGACCTAAAATCACAGGATATGGTAAGTCCTGTGCAAGTCCTACCTTCATCAAATAGGTTTGCCCCACTATACCCATATACACATCAGTGACAGAAAACTGTATTCTACGTTGTGATGCCAGAAAAACATCAGCTAGGCAAGCCGCCTCCTCAGCTGTAAACCTCTTTGGTCCACGTCTGCAATTCTGGGCTAAGCATCTGCAGGAATTCTTCAAGGATAATTATTTCTCCGATCTCCTGATGCAGTTTCCCTATTGTGGATTACCCTTATGTGGATTATTAAAGACAATTTACCTTCATCTTCTTCACATTCGTGCATTTCTCCCACACTACACCATGACAGATGTAGAATGCTGTTTTATGTCTTTGCATAAATAGTAGGAGTAGTAAGGCAGTATGGTATTCTGAACAAAATTAGTCAGTTGCTTCGTTTCTAAATGAGTTTTTTGAATGAATCGGATGAATAAATGACTCAGTGACTCACTCATAATAACTGTCATCTTGTTTCATTGATGAATGAATCATTATGTTCGAACGAATCAGTCAATGACTCGCCCATAAACCTGTCACTTGTCGACGCCTACTGGAGTAACTACTTAACTATAAAATCCAATAACAAAATAAGTTCATTTGAAATATAACACATTTATAATACAGTACATATGTTACATTTAACAATACATTTACAAATTGCTCTTTCTAAAGTTATTTTTATTTCTAGCTAACTATAGTTAATAATGAGCCATGAACATTGAATGTTTTTTCTGAGGTTAATATTACATCAGGTAACATGTAGTTCCCAAGCTGTTTGATTGATGTCTTTCTGCAGTTTAAAGGTGACCTATTATGCCCCCTTTGTATGGAATTATATTTGCTTCAAAAAAAAAAAATTCCCTTTATGAACGTAACTTTATAAAACTGAACGTGACTTTTTCACAAACTATCAAATATATGTACAAAAGAAGAAAACACAATGAAAATGAAAAAAATGAACTCAGTCGCACAAATTTAACAGGCTCTTCAAATATGCTTCATTCTTTGTTAATGTTTTTCAAAGATTCGTTTTCGCTAATCATGGATTCTGAATGCATTGCCACAGATTTCGCGTACGCTTCGCAGTTTTTCGTTTGGTGTTTTGACACAAACCTCTCGTGGGGGCGACCTTAACAGTGATCTACTCTGATTGGATAGTGAGCTTTTGATGGACAGGTGCTCTCTGACCTGGAAGTACAGACGTCACTCAGTGGCGTGCACTGAAACGTCCATTTTTCTGTCCCTAGCCTTTACAGAAATATTACAATTGAAAAACACATTACAGTTACATTTTTTATATATTTTAAAATAAAACAATGTATTATTTGAACAATTACACCTTCTTGCGCCATCAATGTGGTAGTATTTCTTTTTAATTAATTACAAAGAATTCCAAGCACCACAAAACTGCTTGTCGCCACAGCCATGTACAATGTGGTCTAAGTTTAAATGTTAGAAACATAAATAAAGACATTTTGCCAAACCAAAAGTGGACGTTTCTGTAGAATGACCCTCATACTCTGTTGTAAACTCTCTTTACCAGCAATTTATTAGTCATTAGACCATGACAGAATTACAGAACACAAACGTAAAAATAAACAAATATTAATCAATTCTCTTTATAAACAATATTGAGCGCATTAATCTCAGATGACTTCTAGTCTTTTATCATGCCGCAATGCCTTGAGCAGCCTTCACCCGTGCAGCCTAGTAGGCCGCATCTCAGCCGCGGTTGCGCAATCCCCTGTGCAGCCCCTGCTGACATAATTGTCGGCCACATACCAGCCATGGCTGATGCGGTTAATTTTGTCGATTTAAAACACCATCGAACAAATAGAATTCACATATAAACAATTTATAAACACAGACTGTGATGCCCCATCACTCATCTTACCTGTAAAACACATAAACAGTGCAAGAAATCAGTTGAATCATGTTTCAGTGACTGGGTTAAGGCTAGAAGGGATACGTATGGCACTACTGGGCATGCGCACTTCAATACATCATAATTTTTGTTTGACTGTACAACAAAAATTATTATTTTTTCATTATTGTAAGGGGTAGGTTTAGGGTTGAGGTAGGTGTAGACATTAATAAAACACAATCTAATAAGGTAGAAAATAGAATTTCATTGTT